>NW_026068039.1:1628447-1682883 GCF_014885135.2 Alexandromys fortis | reverse complement strand
GAAGGGAAGGGAAGGGAAGGGAAGGGAAGGGAAGGGAAGGGAAGGGAAGGGAAGGGAAGGGAAGGGAAGGGAAGGGAAGGGAAGGGAAGGGAAGGGGGAGGAGGGAAGGGGGCAGGTAGGCTGCCTGGATCTGCTGTGATCCAAACACCAAAGCAGAAGAAACAGGAGTTAAGGCTAGCCTGGTCTCTAGAGCAAGTTCCAGGGCAGCCTGGGTTACATAGTGAGACCCTGTCTAAAAAGAAAGAGGGCAGACAGATCGGTGGACAGACAGACACGCAGTGTCCATACAGAGAAGAAAGGAAACAATCTGCCATGTTTGAACTACAGGGCATGCAAGGATACTCGGCCCTTCATAGACGTATTTATTTATTTTGTATTTTGAGAAGGGGGTCTCACTCTGGAGCTATCAAGAGTCACAGCTATCCTCCTGCCTCAGTCTCCCAGGGCTAGGGATCTTTTTTCTTTTTTTGACTAGCTCAGGTTTTTTTTTCTAGTTTTTCTATGATGAACACTTAGCTTCTGTCACTGAAAACAAACAAAATCCACTAAGAGGAGTTTAAACCTCAGAAGAATTAACACAGAAAAATAAGTACGAATTAAAGGGAAGGATTTGGAATTTGGGGGATACTAGGGATTTTTCCCCTGTGGGTTTATTTTAGAGCCAACTATATCTTTTCTACTTGTTTGGTAAATTTTTATTTTTTTCTATTTCCATAAATTGATTAAAAGCTAATATTTCCAGCCAGGGCTAACATGTTTCTGAGATTCACTCATCAGGGCTGACTGTGGCTCGTTTGGCTTTCAACCTCGTCTTCACCCACTTGTCCCCTCCTTGCTCTGCTTAGCACAAAAGCCAGTGGCCCAAATCCGTCCCTCACTCGCTCTCTGTCCGTGCTGCTCCACTTGCTAACTTAAAGGCTGTGGGCCCCTCACATGTGAGCAACACCGAACAAATATCCTCTGCTGTTTTCATTTCCCCAGTTGTGGCTTGGAGTGGGGCGTGGGGTGGGGGACAAAACTCTGGAGATGTTCTGTGAGAACACAAAGAAATTCTCCAGCCAGCAAGTTCTTCGTTGCATTGGGGGAATTCCCTGAGGAGCCCCCAGTGCCAGGACCCAATCCTCTCACATCAGCAACAGATGCCCCCCAGTGCTCCTCCAACAGCATCCTGCACACAGCCTGTGGCCTCTTCAGCCTGAACCTAGGCTTCCCCTGTCAGACAGCCTCCTCCATCAGACAACCTCCTCCATCGTCAGACAGCCTCCTCCATCAGACAGCCTCCTCCATCATCAGACAGCCTCCTCCATCAGACAGCCTCCTCCATCATCAGACAGCCTTTTCCATCAGACAGCCTCCTCCATCAGATAGCCTTCTCCATCAGACAGCCTTCTCCATCAGACAACCTCCTCCATCAGACAGCCTCCTCCATCATCAGACAGCCTTTTCCATCAGACAGCCTCCTCCATCAGATAGCCTTCTCCATCAGACAGCCTTCTCCATCATCAGACAGCCTCCTCCATCATCAGGCAGCCTCCTCCATCATCAGACAGCTTCCATCATCAGACAGCCTCCTTCATCAGACAGCCTCCTCCATCATCAGACAGCCTCCCCATCACATGGCTTCCTTCAAATAGCTTCTTTCATCAATCCTGTCTCTCCTACCAGACTATCTGCCCAAATAGATGGCCTCCTCCTTCAGACTACCTTCCCCATCAGATGGCTTCCCTGAGCAGCTGGTCCCTCCCTCAGGCTCTGTCTAGTCTCTCCTGAGCTGCTGGAATACACAGTGGCTTGGGATAGCAATGAAGAGGGGTTGGCATTGCCTCTGTCCTTGTTTGTTGACTCTTCAGCAGGGCAGGCAGTGAGCCCTTGGTGAGCTCTTATCTATTGTGCCAAAAGTCAGTGTTGGCTCTAAGATAAAGACACTTTCCTTCCCCTCTAGAACAGACTCCCTGAGGGCAGGACCTTTCTCACCTCTGTGTTCCCGGTCCCTAAGTTGTCCCCCAGTGCAGGAGTCCCTCACACTGGCCTCTGACTTTGCCTCACCTCTCAGTTGGCAGCAGCCAGGTTCACTCTAAGGAGCCTTAGGTCACCATGATATTTGTTGGTCCCCAACCCCCACAAGATGTGGGGAGCACCATGAGCCTCACCAAAGCCTGCTGCTTCCCCTCTGACCCAACTCCCCAAGGGCAGGCAAAATGAATGACAGTCACAGTGGTCCCTTCTAAATCTGGCCAGAAAGGCCTATGGCGTGTGGGCTTCTGCTGCACTGCCCTCTACCTCTGTGTCTTCTCGGTGGTGGCAGAGGACGGGCCAGGCCAGGTCACCCTCTGGAGCACGTAGGCTGGCCACTCCCTTAGCACCCATCAGGATAAGCACTTGTGGCCTTTGGTCCGGCTCCAGTCGTCTGGGTGTCCTCAGATAAGGGACCTCTGTCAGCTGGTCCTGAAGCAAGCCCTGTACACGTGAGGCCAAGCTCCTGTCTTGTGACTGCATTCAGATTTTGTCACCCTGCCTCTGATTTGTTACCAGGGGCCCTGAGGCACCAAGGAGGTGAAATTAGTTGCTCCGAGGTTGTTTTTCACAGACACAGGGTGAGCAATTCAGACACTCCTTCAGTGTTTCAGGATTGAGCAGGTTCCTCATTGTGAGCAAAAGGATTTGCAAAGATGAAAAGGAACGAGACAGATGGATGGCTGTGGCTTTCAACGCTGGGTCATAGCTGGGGGCGCCAGTGAAACCCGTATTTCTGATATACACAGAAAGAAATAGAAATATATGTGGGAGGGGCCAGAACGGAGGCTGAGTGGCCAGGACCACTTGCTGCTATTCCAGAGAACCCGAGTTCAGTTCCCAGCATTTAGGACTTCTAAACAACAGTGGCTCCAGACCTCTGACCCTCTTCTGCCTCCCTGAGAACCTATGCATATGTGCACATGAAGACACACACGTGCACATAGTTAATAATAATAATTCTTAATCAGAAAATATGCCATGTGAGCTGTGTGTTTTTCTTTAGTTCCAACCACTGAGAGGACCTAAGATTAGTGTGCAAAGAGTAACTGACCCTAGATCCTGGCATCGAATACCAGATCCTAAAGAAGGAACCAAGTGTCCTTGGAGAAATTGTTCTGAGCAGGGACAAGATAAACCTGGGACATCTTGTATTGGAAAATAATGAAAGGTCCTAGTGTGTGTGTGTTTATGTCTGTCTGTCTGTTTCTCTGTGTGTGTATGTGTGTTTATATCTGTCTGTCTGTCTTTCTGTCTTTGAAGTAGGGCCTCACATACCCAAGGCTGACCTTGAATTCACTGAGTACTAAAAGATGACCTTAAATTTATGACCTCCTGCGGCTACCTGCCGAGAGCTAGGATTATAGCTACTCTACCACGTCCAGTGTTAGGCAGTGCTGGAGACAGAACCCAGGACTTTGTGCTTGCTAAACAAGCGCTCTACCAGCTGAACTATGGCCCCGTATCTTACTTTTCATTACTGTTTATGTATGTATGTATGTATGTATGTATGTATGTATGTATGTATGTGTGTGTGTGTATGTGTGTATGTATGTATTTGTGCTTTTTGAAGCTCCGAGACAATTTTTATTAAAGTTTAAAAGAAAAACACTCCAAAGCAGGCAAATTGGGACTCTCAGCTGCTGCCCAGAGGAGGGAAACGGAGAGAAAGAGAAAGGCAGAACCTTCTGGGTAAAGCTGGCACGGAGGTCAGCCACGAGTCCAACAAGCAGCCACGAGGCAGGGAAGGGAGCTTTACAAAAAGAATGAAGCCCTTTTGTTTGGGAAAGCCAGCAGCTGAGAGAAAACGACAGAAGAGAAGGGGAAAACACTATACCCACATAAGCCAGGTCTCGGTGAGGTAAGCAAACCCACACAGACCCTCCTGGTTACCCTAGGACAACTGCCTGCTTTCTGTTCAAGACAGAGTCTTGCTAGGTAGTCGAGGCTAGCCTCAAACTCAGAGAGATCCTCCTGCCCCTGCCTCACACGATCTAGGATTTCAGGTGTGCACCACCACCCAGGAGGGCTCCATTACAATAGAAGAATGTCCCAAGAAGACAGAGGCCGGTTATTTGAAACAACCCAAACATCAGAATCAACCATGACACCACCTAGGAATAACCCCATATTAGAGAGATGCTGATGAGCAGTGGCAACAGAACCAGGGGATGAACAGAGTGGGGGAGCCCAGTCCTCTGGTGCAAAGCAGCTAGTGACAGGGCCAGGCTGGAAGATCCCACTAGGAGGCCCTCCCAGGAAGATGGCTCAGCTTGCAGCAGCATCTTCACCACTTCAGGATTGAAGGAGAACCATTTGTAGAGCCTCAGGTGGTCTTTGTATGACACCGACTCATTTCACAGGGAAACGGAGTCACCCAAGGGTGGAGAAACGTGGCTGGTGGAACCCTGAACAAGCAAACGAGCCTGCATTACCAGCTCTGGAACAAGTGAGCACCCTGCATCCCTGACATGATGCCTAAGAACATCTCTCCGGGGTGTTCTCCCACCAAGTCCATAATAATGAAGAAAAAAAAAAAAAAAAAACAGGAGAAAGTGAAGGCCATTCTGCAAAATCACCAGGTAGGTGTCCCAGACAACTCCAAATCTAGACCGAGCGAGTGGTAAGACCATCAATGCAAAAACAGTTATTACCTTGAAGGGAATAAAAGGGAGTTTGTTCTGGAGCTAAATATGAGTGACTATGGCCAGGAACACAGATTTAGGTTACCACGAATTCCATGTTCCAATGAGGAAGCAGTTCATGAAGATTTCATAGTGACAGAGCAAAGAAAGTTATAGATCAAGACACTGTTCACATACACTGGTGGAAACATTAAGTAGGTGGTTAGGGCAAAGCTGAGAAGTCTCAGCTATCTGCCTCGGATGCTGGGATGAAACTCTTAGGCCTTTGGTGGAAAAATAGGGTTAAGGTAATTCATTCCAAAAGGTCCTTATCTATTACTCAGAGGATGTGAGGTCTAGCAGGGAGATACGGGGTGGCTGTTTTGTAGGCAAAACACAGCCCAAGATAAATTGCAATTAAGTTCTGACCCCACAACATTCCAAGCTCGCAAGTCACTGAAGTTTCCAACAGTAAATTAATTGGCCTTTGTGGACATGGCTTCTTCTCAGGAACTCTCATTCACAAGATGAAAGGCATTGAGGGCTGGGGCTGGTATTCAGTTGGTAGAATGTTTGCCTAGACAAAAAAGCCCTCAGTCGGGTCCCCAGGACTCCATAAACCATACCCTAACCCTAACATTGGGTGTGGTGGGGGTGTGAAGGCAGGAGGACCAGAAGTTCAAGGTCCTCTTTCGGGGCAGCTAGTCTAGCCAAATGACTGGGCTCCAGGTTCGGTGGGAGACCCTGTCAGAAAATAAGAGGGCGCAGGTAAAGGTGCTCCCCGCCAAGTCTGACGACCTGAGTTCAATTCCCACACCCGCATGGTAGAAGCCGAGCGTTAACTCTGCAGACTGTCCTCTGACCATCACACATGTGCCTGCAACCATCACACACACAGAATGAATAAACCAGATGTAAGAAACTTTTAAAAATAGGGTGGAGAAAGATACTCAGTAGTGAGCCCTGGCTTCCACATGCATGTACAAATCCCCCCCCACACACACACATGTATGTGTTTTTTTTTTATTTTGGTAATTGTTATGTTTATATGGGAGAAAGTTTCTTAAAATAAATAATAGTTAGCATTTCCTATCTGCAGTTTCCAGACAGGTCACCTGCATGAGGGAGACTAGTAAAGTTAATTACGGACTATTAACCTCTGAGTAACCACGTGAAATTCTTTGTTTTATTGCAACTTTTCTGTAAATCTGAAATCATTGCAGAGGTTTGACAATACAATAAACACGTGCTGGGTAAAAGCATACAGCAAGATCTAGCCTACTCGGGCGTGGGGTGGGGTGAGGGTGACTGGTGGGTGGAGCTGTGACCAGAGAAGGTGGGAGCTTTGCCAGGTGAGGAGCTGGCTCCTCAGTGAAGCCTGTCCCAGGCTGGGGCACTAAAGTTTTGTGAGGCAGGATGCCCCCATGAGGAACTTGTCTAACGTAGCTCCAGCCTGGATGGGGCCTGTGGTAGCCAAGCTGCCAGAGGAGCCCGGTGTGCCTATCTGCTGTGAGCTCCCCGTGGAAAGTGCCAGTGTAATTCGGTCCAGGCAGCCGCACACTGAGAGGACAGGGAAGCTGGCTGTCATCACCATCCGTGTCCTCCAAATCTCGGCCTTCCTCTAGACACTGCCCGGGCATCCACACTTCCTTCTTCACTCTGCAGTCCATCCTCTACCCAAGAGCCGGATGAGTCCAGACACTAACTCTAAATGGAGCGTGAAAGCCTGCCTCGGGTGGTGAGAGCGTCTCCCATGGCCAAACCCCATGGCTCTTCTCCATGGCTCTGCTCTGGCAGCTAGGTCCCGATCCTTGGAGAAAAGCCCTGGGATTTTGCCCACCAAAACAAAGTGGGTTTATTATAGTTTTTGCAGGCACTGTCTCAGGAAGCTTGGCTTGATCTCCGACTTTTAGAACAAGGATGACCTTGAACGACTGATTCTCCTGTCCTCAGTTTCTGGGTGCAGTGATTGGAGGTGTGTATGACCGCACTCAGCTTATGTGACACTGAGGGGTGGACCGGGGCCTCCTCCTGCATGCTAGGCAAGCCTCCACAACAGGCCCGGCCGTCTCCATCAATGGTATTTCACCATTCTCACGCCCACGAAGCACCTGGCCTAATCCAGCAGCCTGTGGTTCCTTTCTTGGTGACGGCCGTCCTGAAGGCCCTTCCTCTTGGGGATCACCATTCCTCTTGGAGGGGCACACTGCTGAGAGTTGCCAGCCCAGGCTCTACCTACTCAAAGCCAAGGTACAGTGCCACGTGTTGCAGGGACAGGAATTTACCCAGCAAGGGCTCAACCCCTTTCTGGGTAGGAGAAGGGCAGGGACATTTTGGGTAGTGTCCCAGAATTCTGGCCTGGCCAGCCAATTCCTAGGTCCCCTTCTTGCCTCCACCCATTCTCTTCACCCGCCCTTCTTCAGCCTAGAATGCAGCTAGAATCCAAAGGATTTAAAGAAAAATAGGTCACGGGGAGGTGCCACTGGCTTGCTCCCTAGAGAGAGGGCTTGGCCCAGGACAACAGCAGCCCTCCTGAGGCCTCCAAAGAAATGAGGGGGTGGAGTCTGGGGCCTCAGTGAAACCACCCTCTGTTGACCAGGTCTCCTGTCCACACCTATTCTTCACCCACGCTCAGGAACTAATTCCAGTTAATTCTGGGCTTGGCTGCCCAGAGCCAGGCTTTGGTGAACCCTAGGCATTAGGTTCCAAGTCAGGACCCTGGGGAGTCATAACTGGCACCAAAGAGGTCAGGCCAAGAGAATGTTATTACTGTTATGAACGGCCAGAAGTCCCCTCTGACAGAGGGGTCAGTCCGGGCTTCCTGCCTCCTGCTCAGAGAGCAGCCAATTCTCTGACCCAGAGAAGCAGCTAGCAGGAAAAGGCCAGCCAGGTGTGTGGCACAGCCCTGGTAGGCCAGACTCTCAGGAGGCTGACACAGAAAGATCATAAGCTTAATGCCCGTTGGAGTTGCAGAGTGTGTTCAAGGCCAGCCCAGGCAACTTAGTGAGACATTGTATTAAAATATGATTTGAAAAGGAGAGTTGAACATAGTTCGGTAGTAGAACACTTGCCTAGCATTGTGTGAGGCCCTGGGTTCAATTCTCAGTATCACCAAGCAAAAAAGAGGCTCCTCAAATCTCTGTCCCCAGTACCCTGCAACAGGTGGGCCCCTTGCACATCTGAATTTTTGGTCTGTGGAAGCCTTCCTGGGCCCCACGATGCAGCTCCTCTCTGGGGCTTTCAATCCACTCCCCAAGGCTGATGAGTTTTCCGATCGTCAGAGGAGGCAGGAAGTTGGCAGGAAACCCAAGCTGATCCCCAGCCTTAACAATGTCCTCATCTCCATCCCCTAGCCTCCCAGGAAGCCATCATGGCCAAGCTTCCCCAACTGCCAGAGTCCCAGACCTTCCCAGGGCTGCCACCCATGCCCGTGCCTGTCTCCTGGCCTTATCTTCTACTTCCAAGTCCGGTTCCCTGGGCACCAGTAAAAACCTACTTGCTTGGCAGAAACATTTTGATCCTCAAGATAAACACCTCACAAAATAGCCTTGGATCACTTTTGAGCATAAAAGGTAATTTGCTTGCAAAAATATTGTAGATTAAAATGAAGGAATCAGAAGTAGTAGAAGGGACAAGAGAAATCAGAAGTTAAAATAGCCACAGTTGAGTCGCCTTAGGAAAATCAAGACCCATGTGCACTACTGCTTCCCTCTGCCTCCCCGGCCAAGCACTCGGAATGCTTGTGTTTTCCCACCCCCTCCATCTCTGTCACGACCATTGAGCACATGACTTGCTTTATTTTTCAATGAATAGATCTTTATTGGTGCTTTGAATTGACACAGGTTCCATGAGATTCAAGGCAAGTGACAGGAGGGAACACCAATGTGAGGCAGGGAGGACTCCTGGGGAGGAATCCCAGAGCAGTTAGCACTCTCCTCCAAGGATCTGAATCCTGGGGGCCTTAGCCAGGATCAAGCTCAGCTGAGCAGGCTTGGAGACCTGAAGGTGACTGAGCCACACCTCAGGGGATCTAATATTCCTAACGTCCCTGGAAGCTTCTGCCAGCCTTGAAGCTTTTCTTAGACCCTGCTCTAGACCACCAAGCTGTCCACCCTCCCCCACCAGGGGCAAGGTAAGGCTCCTGCAGAAGGAAGAAAGCTGAGAACAAGTGGAAAGGCTAGCCAGGCCCAACGACACCCCCTGAGGACATCCACACAAGGTCCCACCACCAACCCTGGGGGCAAAGAAAGGGGTTTCTTAGTGGGAGCCCTCGGAAGGCTCCTCCTCAATGAGCTCCAGGTCAAACTCATCCTCCAAGGAGTTCCCTACAGGCAGCAGGCGGAACTTCTTCCCTTTCAGAGTGCAGGTGCGGTGTTCGAAGTCCAGCACGGCATTGTGGTCCTGCAGGACGTCGGTGCCGATGATGGCTTCTTCTGCACTTGCGTTGGCCACCAGAAACTGTGCTTTCAGCTTCAGCTTGCCCAGGGTCACTTCTGTGTCCCACACACCCAAGATCTTCATCTCGGCTCCATTGGCCACTTTGACCACGTTTTCAAAAGGCCGAAGGGTGTCCAGGTCACCATCAGTGACCTCCTCCCACAAGCTTGGGTGTACCACAGACACCTGAGCCCCAGAGTCCACCAGGAACCTCACAGGCACGTGGCCGATCTTCCCTTTAAGGTAGTAGCCCTTACCCATGCTGTTGGCAAACAGAATCTCTCTGGGTTTCTGACCGTGGGCGGCCCCAGAGTCCCCAAAGGTCTTCAGAAGAGCCTCCTTCACAGAACTGTAGTCACCCTGGGCCTGGGAATTGAGCCCGTTGTAGACATCCAGGGCATCTCCTCTGAGCGACTCTTTCAAGAACCTCAGTTTGGTGGTATGGTCCCAGTGGTTGAGGTCATCAATAACTTCAAAGCGGTGTAGCCAAACACTGGGGGCTACGTTAGCCCCATTGAAAGGTTCTGGGATGAAGGCATGCTCCCGATGGCCTTCCTTGCTGCTGGCTCTGCCGGTGGCCATCCCTCCGCTCACCTCTGGAAGTTCAGCCTCAACACAAGCCAAGTACAGAAAGGCACAGAGCAGTGTGGGCGCAATCACGCTGGAGAGCAAGGCCTCTGACGACAGGGCTGTGTACTTGCCCAGCCTGGGCAAGTTGAAGGGAGCAGGTCCAGGGTATCTGGCAGGCTGCTGGGCACAGAGGCAGGCTGTCTGTGCTCTGCTTGTTCTGTACGCGGCCTTTTTGATGCCCAGCTGGGCCCCCAGGGCTCCTCATTCTTCTTTGTTCTAGAAGCTCCACCCCCTTGTCCCGCCCTCCTGTCAGCATCTTGCCTGACTAGCAAGATGAGTGCCCCACCCTCGGTACCCATCCACCTGACACCAGCCAGCCCACCTGGTAAGAAAGGCAGTCTCAGCCAGAGTCAGCGGCCAGGGCTGAGGGACCCTCTCCAACCTGTGTCCCAGAATAACCCAAATGAGGGCGCAGATGTGATGGCATTCTGGAGTTTACCATGAGCCAGAGAAGGGGAGACCTGAAGCAGGTCTCCATCTGCTCCAGCAGAGGGGACCCCTTCGACCTCACTCATCCCTGCTGGAGGCTGTCAAGGGAAGGCACTCGGACACGTTGCTCTCTCAGTGTGCGCACCGATGAGATGACTCATACGTTCTAGATTAAATGTGGAGCCTGGAGAGAATCAAGAAATCTCAAGTCTATCATGGATCTCTCACCTGTCCATCACCTGCTTTCTACCCACCCATCTATATCCCCACCTGTCGGTCTCCACTGTCTATTCATCACATAGCTATCATCCATCGTGTGTTGACCATCTCCAACAGCTAGCAACCATATGCCTACCTATTTTCATCTGCTATCTGTTTACCTATCTGTAGCTTCGTCTGTCTCTAAGATCTATCAATCATATGTCTATCTACTTATATGTATCTCTATCACTATCATCTCTTTATTATGACTTTTTGAGAGGGTCTTCCTGTGTAGCCAGGCTAGCCTTGAACTCACAGCCAATCTACCTCAGCCTCCAGTGCGCTGGGATAGCAGAAGTACACCCTCACAAGCATGGACAGAAATTGTTTCCAAGTCAGTTAGGGCCTTCCCCCATACATAAAAATTTTTATAAACACATTTTACTGTGGTCATTTTCTTTACTGGCCACTCCTAATTCAGAGTCGGCCTACTATGGGGCAAGACCTTGGCCTATGGGTTCATGAAGACCCAGAAGTAGGTGGGCACAAATCTTGAACTTCAGAGAATGACGTCCTGAGTTCAGCAGCAGACTGGACTCCCTCCAGGTCTGGGTGAGCCCCATGCCCAGCCCCTTGAGGACAGTATCTTCTCTCCCTGTCTTTCTTTCTTGTCTTCTAGAAGGCCTTCCAAGAGTCCCTGCCCCCAAAGCTCCAACCTTTCTCACACACACACCTCATCTGAAAAGCTATGGAGAACCTCACTAGTTTGTTCTCAGTGGGAAACACGCACAGTATGGAGCGGGGGGGGGGGGGCTCCACCCGGAGGAGATTGCCATGGTGACACATTGCCCCCTCCACTGCTGGGATCATGACAGCCTTGCCTGTGTTTCTAACAACCACAGAGCAAATCTGCGGGTCCAAGGGCTCAAGCTGGCCTGTGTGTGAGTTAGGGACAGAGAAGCGTCCCAGTTTCATGGCTCTGTTCAGATGTCATCTTCTCCAAGGAGCTCTCTAGGCTGTGCTGACACAAGGCATACTTCTGGGGGAACATGTGTTCTGTCCTCTCCTGTGCGTGTTCACAAGTCCTCCTGCAATGACCCAAGGCTGGAGCACATGACACTGACATCCATGATGGCCTTTGCTCCTCTAGAAACTTATCCTGGGATGGAGTGGCCTGTGCAGGACCCTGGGCCTAGCTATGTGCAGTCACAGAGTGGGAGAGGTTAAAGAAGGGAGGTCAGGATAGGTTAGCGGGCACCTGTGGCGGTTGTGCCTGGCTGAGAGAATGCCCCTGTCTCTCTCCTTAGACCAGCCATCACTCAGCACCTAGCTGGGACCTCTGTACTACCTCTGTATTGTCCCAGGGTCTCCGCCACTCTGCAAACCCCTCAGCACGTTCTACCTGGCACAATGAGCCATCAGAGATGCATTTGGTCAACAGGGTTCATCACAGCTGCCTGACTGAGGTGGGGCCAAGGTGGCATACCAGGATCCCAAGGGAGTGGAATGGTTGCCGGAAAGGGATCAGGAGAAGGTAAGACTCTAAGGCAATTGTGCAATGAACAACACGTATCCAGAGACAGGGCCCAGCTACCTACAAGACTAGAAAGTCCCTTCTGCAAAGACACCCTTATGGATAGACTTGGGGCCCTGGGAATGAGTGTGATCCCATGAGCCAGAGGTCTGACCCTGTTACTTCCTAGCTCCCTGGGATTCATTATCCTGCACACCAGGTCCCCTGGAAGTGGCGACGAGCGGAGATGTGGCTGAGGGAGGCTTTGTACAGGTAGAGAGCCAGGAAATGTCTGCGGCAGAGTTCTCAGGTCACACTTCCCAATGTGGAAGTCAGATCTCTGGTCCAGCACCGTAGCTGCATGGCAGAAATGAAGATGAGCTGGACGGGATGCCGGGAGGCTGCCCTGTGACCCGAGGGCTTGTGCTGCTGCTGCTGGCCTCTGTACAGGGCAGTGGCCATGGCCCGTAGTGAGGCAAGAACTGATTATTAAAGGTTCAGGAAGTTTCTGAGTTTGTTGCTAAGTGGATTCATAGCTTGAAATTGGATGCAGTGGAGCAATGAGACCACGGAAATTGGCAAAGACCAATTTTGGAGTTTTTCCCCTTGAAAACTGATTTGTCCCTGCATGAATACATGTCCGTCTCCATCCCCACTCTCAACCCACCACTTGGGCCTTATAAAGGAGTCCTTGTGGCAGGTGCTTTCTGTGCAGGGACCAGTTCCCTTTCCCAGAGCCACGTGGTTTAGCTGAACGCAGGGCCCATTTCTGGCTAGTCATAGGAACATGACCGACGTGAGTTCTTAAGTCCTAAGCTTTTGTTAGGTACCCACACCTGGAACACCTGGAAAACTGGAGACCTGGCAGTGATGGGTGCTGACAGTGTACTGAGAATCTAAACCCACAGGGAAGGTGAGAGCCATCAACTCCTCCCAGAACCCGGGACATCAGGTGTAATTATTGACCAGTATAGATAGGTATTGGGGCTAGGGCGGGACACCCTCATTATCACCTGTGAGTACCTCTGTGTGTACTTTGAAGCAGGCACCCTGAACTTGACCCAGGAAGAAACAGCCCAGGACAATAAACAGGAAGGGCACGGGGAGCCTCCACCCTCTGCCCTCTTGTTTAGGTTTTGCACCAGCTCCCGGTTCTTGGCCATTTCTCTCCACAGCAAAGTCGCCAGCTTGACAGGAGCTCAGGACAGAGTTGCTTGGGCCCAAGAAGGCCTTGGTGTGAAGTGGAGATACTCAATCCTGCTTTTATTCATATTATTATTTGTTTTCTTTTTGAGAGAGGTTATTACTCTGTAGCCCAGGCTGTCCTGATGCAGTATGCAGCCCAGGCTGGCCGCAGACCCACAGGGATCCCCATGTAAACCACCACAAGGGCACCTGAGCCTCTTTGAATGGTTCCTGATTCCTGGTAACATCAGAGAGAGGCTTGAGTCTCCACAGCACGCAGAGAGATGAAGCTGTTTCTTGAACAGGGAGTCAAGGATGCTTGACGCTTTGGGAATAGCGGTGCTCTTTGCGGGACCTGGCCTAGAAGAGAAGACACAGGAAAGGCCAATTCCTAGGCTACGCAGGACTCCTTGCCCCTCCTGTCAGACTGCAACTCAGAGGTTTCCAGGGCAGCAAGGAAGGTCTAAGGGAGATGGGAACCGCGCTTTCTTCGCTAGCGCCCTCCCCACCATGAAGGCTTTGCTCTAACTTGTTTCCATCCTGCGTCCTGAGATTTTCACGCCTGCTTTCATCTTGCACCAGGCCCTGCAAATGATGTGGCTATTGTTTCTGTCATCGCTTTGTCTGTCCCGTCCAACGACAGACCCTTCTCCTCACACACATCTGCACGCACTCCCTACCACACAGAAACATACTCTACACACGCCACACACACTTCCTAGACATGCTAGCGCTAGGATTCAGATCTGCCCTTCCGGGGAGAAGGGAGAGCCTTTCATGTGGAGGCACCTGCTGTTTACTAGCCTCTAGGCACACTTGCTGCTTCCCGAACAAGGCAGGTCCCCAGTGCTGGGGCTTACACGCTAATGAAAACAGATTGCCGGTGTTTAACAGCTGGGTTTTGAAGAGTTTAAGACCAACGTCTGTGTGTCAGCCAACCCACTTAAAGCAGCCCCTGGTCCCAGGCACGCTGCTTTAAAAGGAGCCGGTTTGTAAGTGGGTCATCCGGTCCTCGGCTCCTTCCTACTCCATGAGGCCAATGGCACGAGGCGCTCCATTCTTTCTACGTCTGGGCCCTCAACACAGAGGGCAGGAGCTCCTGTCTGCCTGCTGTGCCCTGCACAAACCTCAGCTGACCCCAAAGCTCTGCCCTGGGACCGGTGTGAACTGCAGGCGTTGGCATAGCTCCTAGAAGAACCACCCACTGCATGTCCCACTTCCAGCCCTGCTTTGGGAGGCTTGTGATAGCAGGTCTTCTGCCGAGAAGAAAAATGAAGAGGTGATTTTGACGCCAAAATCTAGTGCCGGGCTCTAGATTGAGTTGGTAGAGTGCTTGCCTTGCACATCCAAAGCCCTGAGTTAAATCCTCTGGTTCTGAATAAACCAGGTGTGGTGGAATTATACCAGTAATCCCAGCCCTTGAGAGGTAGAGGCAGGAGGATCAGGAGTTCAAGGTCATCCTTGGCAACACAGTTTGAGGTCAGTCTGGGACACCTGTGACCCTGGTTCAACTCAATAATCTAGCTAGGAACCCCGGGGTCCAAGAAGGTGCAATCAAAGCAAGGCATACTAGGAATTCCAAGGCAGGTTCCTCAATACTGAGCCACAGGCCTGCCATCACGGGGCGGGAACTGCCCAGCACTCACAACAGCTGTGGACGAGACACGTGGCAAGATGGCTCTCCTGTTTGCCTTTTGGGGCCATGCCAGGTTCCCCACAGTGAGTGTCTCTGCCCAGTCCTCACCAAATGCCAGTGAGTACTCACTGCTCATTGCCCCACTCTTCTAGAACCTCCTTTCTGGTTGGGTTGCCCTCCTTAGCCACTGCCAGGAGCTCTGCCTCTGGAAATGGTCCAGCATGGCAACCTCTGCCAATCTAGCACACAGGCAGTATGACATGCAGGGTGAGTCACTGGTCCCATGGGGTACCCAAAGGGTATGGGGAGTTGTGACTTAGGCCCCATTTATTTCATTGTGAGCCCTTGGATCTGGGATCAGGACCAGAAGCAATCAATGGGTTGATAGGTACATTCTGGGTGACTAACCCCTAGGAGTTCAAGTTACCAAAAGTGGTTCTCTCCTCCCTTTATTTATCGATCAAATATGAAGATTACTAATGTGTCCTGAAGGCCTCCCGGTCTCCCTGTCAGGGCCAGGCCCTCACACTGAGTTTCCATATTTTTCTCCCATCATGGTTTCCCTCTGCCTTCTGCCCTCTGCCCTTTGCTCTTCACCCTTCAGAGTCACAAAGGTCCAAGGGCTCTGTCTGGCCAGGCAGCGGCACCAGGGAAGATCCTGAAGACTCCTCCTTCTGTCTCTTCTGCCCTGCATCTTACCCACCCAGCTGAGCCTGGGAAGACTTCAAAAATCAGGTCCACACAACTTCAGGGACA
Source organism: Alexandromys fortis (assembly GCF_014885135.2). NCBI lineage: Eukaryota > Metazoa > Chordata > Mammalia > Rodentia > Cricetidae > Alexandromys > Alexandromys fortis. The sequence continues at coordinate 1,667,459 of NW_026068039.1, read as the reverse complement.
TTGACCACTTCCTTAGAGGCCACTACAGCTTATGGGATACCCAGACAGCCAAGATACACAGACTGAGAACTGTCCAGAAGAAGTGGGCTTCTCAGGACACTAGAAACCCTGACTTAGGGCGAGCCATGTGGGAGCCTACCTCAAAGGCAGCTTTGTTCTGTTGCCAAATTGTTTTAATTGCTGCTAATGCTAATCAGGGTGGTGAGTAACAAAAGCCCATAAGGTACCTCATATGGGGCACTGTTTCTTCTGCTAACCCAGCTCTTGCCCATCACAGGAGCCCAGGTAGCCAAAGGGGCATCTTCTCTGGCATGACAGAGTGGTCTCTCCTTAGGCATCTGGAAAATCTCCAGGCGATTGGTACTCTAAGGTATTGTAAGGTACTGTAAGGTGTGGTCAATTGTGGCTTCATTCCACTCCACACACATACACAGGCCCAGCCTGCCTCCCTTTGAGGAGCCCACACCTGTCGGCCTCTAGGAGCTCATAAGCAAGTGCGGTTACAGACACAAATCTAGATTCTCTGAGTCTAAAGAGAGGACAGAGGAGAAGCCACAGATGTTGTGGGCTATTTGTACACTATTTGTAGATAGATTGCTGGGATTGGTTTAATAAAAAGTTGAATGGCCAATAGCTAGGCAGGAGGTATAGGCAGGACTTCCGGGCAGAGGGTGAGCAAGTGGGAGAAGACGCTAGGAGAGAGCTTGTGGGAGTTGTGAGGAGACAGGGAGGAAGCAGGATGGGTGGCCGGCGACAGAACGTAGGTGAACAGAAACGGGTTAATTTAAGTTGGAAGAGCTTGTTAAAACCAAGCCTAAGCTAAGGCCAAGCTTTCATAGTTAATAAAGTCTCCATGTCGTTATTTGGAAGCTGCCTGGCAGGACAGAGAAAGACTCGTTACACATAGATGCTTGGGGACCCTGGGCAAGGTGGCAACAATTCCAGAAATCAAGCAAGGTCACCGAAGATCACCGAAATCAACTGCACATTAAAAGAGAAACTGATGAGACACAATGGCTTATACACACTGAAACTGAGTAGGAGAATTGAAAGTTCCAGGCCTGTACTCAAATGCACAGTGGGACGATGTTTCAAAGGAAGGAATAAAGACAAGTTATGCCGGGCACACTGGAGCACGCCTTTAAACCCGGCACTTAGGAGGCAGAGGCCGGCGGATCTGTGTGATTTTGAAACCAGCCTGGTCTACAGAGAGATACCCTGTCTCAAACAGACAAGAAGCTTACTATCATGGAAACCATACCCTGAGGACATCCATAAACCAAAACGAGTTTGTTTTTATTTATCTCAGTCAACCATGTGGCAGGGGGTCTGGGGATGAAGGTCCCAGGACTCTCTGTAACTGTGGGCACACAGTAACTGTGGACACAGCAGACAGGAAGGCTCTGGGGAGAAAGTTAGGCCCTGGATAAAGCGTCTGATGAAGAATGTGTGTGTGTGTGCACAGAAAAATGCATCCAAAGACTTGGGTACTTCAGAGAGGTTGGTAGACTCGTGGCTCACATTCATTTTCTCCTGTATATATTATTTGAACATATTCTCTAACAAGGAAAAGTTCTATACAAACAAGTGAGATGCAAGGAAGATCACTCAATGGTTAAAGTGTTTATTGCACAAACCAGAGTTCTGGTTCTTGGTACCCACAAAGATGCCAGGTACAGTGGTGTGCACCTGTAACCTCAGCCCTGGGGAGGTAAGACAGGAACATTCCTGGTGCTCACAGACCAGCAAGGCCAGGCATATCAGTGAACTCCAGGTTCAGCTATTTCTGGTCTCACAAAATTAGCTAATGGGGCTGGAGAGAGGACTCAGTGGTTTGGGTGCTTACTGCACATGCAGAGGATGCAGGCTTGGTTCCCAGCGGTCACGTAGCTGTGCATAGCTATCTGTAACTGCTGGTCCACGGGATCCAACACTCTCTTCTGACCTGTGTGCTGGCGGTGCGCCTGTTACAAAGGATAGAGAATAACAACAGACGACAACCATGTCAGCCTCTGACTCTGCACGCATGCGCAAGGGTGTGTGTGTTCACATACATGGGCATACATGTGCACGCGCACACATCACACACTAAATTAATACAAAAAGCTGTTTAAAAGAGTAAAAAAAATGAACAGGAACCCTTTACCCAGATTCTGGCCAGCTCCCTTAGCAGCTTGCCTTGGGACAGGTGGTCTGAGCCGTATCTTTGCTCCCTGCTGTGCCTAGCAAATTCTGAACTGGCTCCTGCCGCATCCTGGACTCTGCCTCGGATGGCCAGCAGCCTGCCCCATCCCCTCCCTCCACCATCCCAGGCCCTATCTCCACTCTGCAGCTCTTACTCAGCTGCTTCTATGGGGACCTCTCCTGTACCCTCATTTCCTGAGCCTCCCTATCCTTCATAAGTCCCTTGCTTTATCCAAAATGGCAGACACTAGTCTACGGGCCTCTGGATCCTACATCTCGGGGGTCCAGGATGGACTCTCTTTTCTGGCAGTCTTACTAGGAACCATGGAATGATGATGGGGTTCTACTACGGTGCAGGCTGTACCCATCTTGCCAAGCCGGTGTGCCAGGACACAAGGCTGGATCTGCTGGAAGGGGAAGCATTAGGTCACCAAGATACCCTGTGTTCTGGGTGCAGGCTCACGGCTTCACTGCAGTTTCTGCTCACTCACGCCGCTGGCTTCCATGTGCAGGAGCTGCAGTGGCCGTCCACTGCACCTGCGGCCCTTCAGCCCACAGCTCCTGACCCAGCTGTCTGCATGCTGGGCTCTGGGCTTTAGGATTCTTGGACAGTTCTGCTTAGTCTCTCCTGCCCAGCTGTGCACCCAGCCTGTCCTTTCTCGCTGCCCCAGCTTTCCACCGACACGTCCAGGTGGGAGTGCTATTTTATACAGCAAGCAGTTCATTTCTTCTCCCCAGTGCTCTCAGCTTCCTATGCTTTTTAGCCATCCAGTGTCATCTTCCAAGAACGTAAGCCTGCTATGTCCTGCTCAGTGTTGCCCAAGGCTCCTTGTTTCCACGAAATCTCTCTACTTGGACAGAACATTTGGGTTTTCTTTTTATTCTTGTTTGTTTGTTTGTTTGTTTGTTTCGAGACAGGGTTTCTCTGTGTAACAGTTCTAGTTACCTTGGAACTTGCTCTATAGATCAGGCTGACCTCGAACTCACAGTGATCCACCTGCCTCTGCCTCCCTAGTGCCGGGATGAAAGGCGTGTGCCACCACTGCCTAGCAGACAGAGCATTTGAAGATCCTGCCTCTACTCCCCATGTGCCTTCTACACTAATTGGCTTGACGTTCATCAGATAGGACATCTTTCTCAGCCTCCTTTTGTCCCAGTTACCCAGGTGGGCTTAGCCCTGCAGTCAGGTAAACCAGTGCTTCCCTTGGGAGTCACTGGAGGGGCTATGGGCCACCTGCATGACTCCCCTGCTTCCCACAGCAAACCTAGGGGCTGCTGCCTCTACATTTCCCAACCCGGCTCAGCCCCTCTCTCAGCTAGAATGCCCAGGCTTGCACCTGGGGGTCCTCCATAGTCACAATTCAGTTCCCATGTTGGATGGTTTGCAACCACCTGTAACTCCCTCCATCTCTAGGGGCTCCAATGCCCTTTTCTGGCATCCATGGCACTTGTATGTGGGTATGTGCACACAGGTGTGCACACACCCAATAAATAAATAATAAAATATTTTTTTATAGGAGATGACTCCTAAAGAAGGATGCCTGAGGTTGGCTCTGGCCTCCCTCCATATACACGCATGTACACACAGGCACACACAGAGGAACATGAATACACACATGCAAAAAAGAAGAGAGACATGTTGCCTAATCCAAACAATTGGTTCCCTGAAATATGGAAATATGTATCCTGATAGCTTCTGATTAGCTTTTTCAAACCCTGGTAACGACATGAGACAATCTCCGGACGCTCCAGTGGGTCCCCACCGGTTTGAAAAACTGACCAAGCCAGCTGGGAGGGATCAGCTGGGTTCCATGAGACAGGCCAGTACTTGCTCGACCTTCTAAGGGGCAGGGCAGTATTGTAAATCACTAACCTGTCACCTACTTTACTTCTTAAACCTGCAATACTGATGAACTGTTACAAAATAACACCGGGATGTATAAATAAATGCAGGCACCATTGGTTACAAAGTCACCAGGCATGGTGCTGTGCTCAGAGCCTCAGGTGACAGGAAGTTGGTGGCAGATGGTGTCTTAGACTTGGAGCGGCTTTGTCAGTGCTATCAATGCCCCAAATGTCAACATGTGACCACGCTTCCTCTGGCAAACTCCAGGCCTGGAGCATGTGTCAGCCCGGACTTTGCTGAGGAGCCAGGCACCTGTGTGCAGTTGGCCCACTCTGCCAGACTGCCTACCTTCAAACCCTCACACAGACAGTTGCCTTTGAGGGTCCTGAATAAATAAGCTTTCTAAACCTTGGGCTCCATCCAGGGTCATTCCAGGGTTAACAAAGAAATCCAAAGCTGGATGTGTTCTTGGTCTCCGACTCTGCTGTCCACTCTGGTTCTCGTTGTGCAAACAGAATTTGTTCATCTTCCTTGTCCCCTCCTGCCTCCTCCTTGCCCCTCGATGGCTGCCTAGACAAACCTCCTCAGCTCTTCATTTCCTGCTTTCAAAAATATCTTTATTCAACTTGACAGGGAGGTGGGTCCAGTTGCCTGCCTTCCCCAACTATCCTCACTGCTCTAAGACTCCCCCACTCCCACCCCACCCCCAGTCTCTGAGCCAGTTCAGGGCCTTCCTCCCACCTGAGCCCCACTCACAGGCCCCTTCTCTCCAGCAAAGCTGTCCCTCTTCTGGAACCTACCCAGAGTCAAGCCTGCTGCTCTCCTCTTCCAAGATGTCTGCCAGAGCTGTCCTGGAGATGTTAGCAAGGGACTTTATGGACACCTGCACATGCTCACACCACATTCACACACGTGCTCACACACACATACAATGTCTTACTAACACAGAGGATGACTAAAAGTTTACAAATAACACTGGGCAGTTGTGACACATGCCTTTAATCCCAGCACTCAGGAGGCAGAGGCAGGTGGATCTCTGTGAGTTCAAGGCCAGCCTGGTTTACAGAGTGAGTTCCAGGACAACCAGAACTGTTTCAAAGAGAAATCCTGTTTCAAAAAGCAAAACAAACAAAAATTTAGAAATAACAGTAAGATACACTATTCTTCATGAGATATAACACATAACCAACCAAATCTAATTCCTTCCTTCCTTCCTTTCTTCCTTCCTTCCTTCCTCCCTCTCTCTGTGTCTCTCTATCACTCGCTCACGCTCTCTCTCCCCCCTCCTCTCTCCTTTCCTTCCTTCCTTTTCTTTCTTTCTGACAAGATATACAGCTCAGGCTGGCCTCAAACAATCCTCTAGCCTCTGCCAATCGAATTCATTGGTTTATATTAAAACAAACATATTTATCTAACATACTGTGTGTCAAAGGACAACTTGTGGGTGTCTGTTGTCTCATACCACGTGATTTCCAGGGATCAAACTTGGTCTCTTCCAAAGCCGGGTTTGCAGGCATCAGCCCCACCCAGCCAGCATTCCCCTGTGCTCTGGTAATGCAAACTCTGGTGTTCATGCTTGTCTGCAGCACTGAGCTGTTTCCTCAGAGCTCCGGCCCCTCGCCTTGGTCGAGTTCTCAGTCTGTAGCCCAGGCCAAACTGCACTCACTGTGCAGCCCTAGTTGGCTTCGAACCTCTGCTCTTCCTACTGCCTCCTCCCAAGGATGCAGACAAGGCACCACAGGGTTGACACTAAGGACCGGCACGAGCAAAACTGAGTTCTTCTTGGTCAGGCCTGATCTTTCATGGATTCCTTGAGGAAGGTTTTCACCATCCACCAAGAGCAGAAACTGCCTGCTGCTCCACACCTCCTGTGGCTTCAAGCCACAGCCATCAGACAGCTCCGAGGTCTGTCCCTGCTCTCCACACTATGACGGCCATGCCTACCTTGACTCCCACAGGCTGTGCCTCCTTCCCTCCTTCCCTCCCTCTCTCCTCTCCCCTCTCTCCTCTCCCTCATGACTTCAGTGTGCTCAAGCCCTGCCCTGCTCTGTTCTGGGCAAAGCCAGGCTCCCAGAGCACAGTGGTCACAATTTTCTGTCCCTCATCTGACTCTCCAGTTCCACATCTGGTACATGCTCGGCCCTCAGCCTCTGCTTCTTTAGCAGAACAGGGATCGGAGCTCCTTAACTGATCCCCACCTTGAGTGGAATCAGAAAGCAGGCCAGGTCCCTCCTCTCGACCTCCATCTTCTCAAGCCTCCCTGTCCCTGCCTCCTCTGTTCCCAGCATCCCTCTTGTATTGGATGCAGCTTATGAGAAGCGGGGTCAGGGCAGTAGAGGCAGGACAGGTAGATGGTGGGAAGCATGGTGCCTCTCCCAGGTGGTCCGTCTGCTGCCACAGAGAACCTAGAAGGTTCGCTGTGTCAAACAGGCAGGAAAATCCAAGTGACCAGAGGGGACTGTACAGCCAGTGTCCTGTCCGCACCTCCTAACGACAGGTATTGGTTGTTTGCTAGAGTGAGGTGGGAAGGTGATGGAGAGAGGTTTCAGGAAAGGCTTGGGTAGTGACAGTGGAAGACAGAGTTGTCAGCTGCCCCGGAATGAATGCGAGGACAGAGGGTGGGAGGCTCAGGGAAGATGGCAGCTGAGGGTAGAGAAAGGCCCTGGTCAGGGGGGCTGGAGAGATGGCTCAGCAGGTAAGAGCAATGGTTGCTCTTCCAGGGGACCTGGGTTTGAGTCCCAGCACCACAAGGAGGCTAACAAGTCTATAACTCAGGTCCCTGGGGATCTATCACCCTCTTCAGGTCCCTATAGGAACTACACGCACATGGTACACAAACAATTGAAAATAAAGAGAGACAGCTGGGAGGTTGGATGGCCAGGTGGCTGAGGCTTGGAGAACTGTAGAGGACTTCCCTAGACAGGCAGACAGGGGGGATTCTGGAATTGCCTTGGAGCGGAGAGGGGACAGTCCTGGGTGAAATGATATTAGGTTGCTGAGGAGTCCCTGAGTGTTTTGGACAAGAAGCCACAAGGCCAGGCTGTTTCCAGGTTAGCCATGAGCTGGCTACATGCTTATATCTAGGGGTGCTAACCACAGCACCATACCTGGCACCCCAGATATGGCCTGGGTCACAAATCGGCAACCTCTGAAGCCCTCAGCATAGTTCCTGCTATGGGTGGCAGAGGGTAATGCTGTAACAAGTTCATGTGAATTTGATGAGACTTCACCACCAGTGTCCTTCCTTGGGAGACCCGAGGCCAGGTCCAGTTTCCTCCCGCTGGTGCTGTGGTTTCTCTGGAAAGTCATGGCTTCTCCAAAACTCAAGGGGAGAAAGGGAGGGTAAACCAGGAGCTGGAACTGAAAGAAGGTTGGATTCCTCATGAGCAGAGACCCTCCTGAGGCCACCTTGTCAACATCCACCCAGTGATCAGTAGATTGGCTGAGCTGAACACTTTGGCCTTGGGACCACAGGCCTAGGTTGGAGGCCACACATCTTAGGGCCAAAGGGGTTACACCTGTCCTTTCTCAAGAGCCACAGGAAGTTGCTAAAGTGTCCAAAAGAAGAACCTTGTAGTTACTGTCTTCCCTGATAGCTGTCCCCACCCCTGTCCCACACCCCAACCTGTTGCCTCACAAAGGGTCAAAACAGGAAAGATAAAATCCATCCCACTCACAGTTCCAAAGAACAGATGTGACCTTAGGAGCCCGGCCCCTCCTGGCCCTGGCCCTCACCCTCAGTGTGACCTCCAAGAAGACTTTAAATAATTATTTTTATAATCGTTTTTAATTTATTATTGTCATTTTGTGTGTATAGATGCATTGCCTGCATGTATATATGTGTACCACATGGATGCCTGGTGCCCACAGAGGTCTGTAAGTGTTGAATTCCGTGGACCTGGACTTACAGATGGTCGTGAGCCTCTGTATATAAGTGCTGGGAATTGAACTCAGGTCCTCTGAGAGAGCAGCAAGTTCTCTTGACCACAGAGACCTCTCTCTAGCCCCTCAAATAAATATTTCTAAAATGTTCAGGGATACACGAATGAATGGATAGGTACATGGCATTGACCCTTGACCCACAAGCCTTTGAAATATGTCACCGTGGGTTCCTGTCACTCAGAGACCCCACTCTGCCACAGACAGGGCAGTCACATACTCAAGTCCATGGCGCTCAGACTTCCTCACTGCAGGTCCCGGTCCCCACACTGCTTCCACTGAGCACCCACTCAAAGTCCAGAGCCGAACAGGGATTAACAACCTGTGAGAAACAGACTGAGAGTAGAAGGCCCCAGACACACACACCTCTGCAGAAACCCAAACGGGGCAAAAATGGCCGATTCAACTTTACTGGACTTCATTATTTTTATTTTTTTGAGACACAGTCTCATGTAGTCCAGGCTAGCCTCAAACTCATTATTTTAGTCCAGGATGACCCTGGACATCTGATCCTCCTGCCTCCACATCTCTACCACCACACCCAATTTGACGCAGTGCTGGGGACCTAAGTCAGGGCTTCATGTATGCTGGACAAGCCTCTACCAACGCAGCCACAGCCTCAGTGCCCGAACTTATCCCCCCTCTCAGTTTTGGAAATCCCCAGTGTCTCAAAATCACAATCCCCAGACAAAGAGTGCCTAGGTAAACACGGGACTCGCCTCAGCCACAAGCCGCAGTGGGTGGGAAATCACCAGCAAGGGGAACTCTCCCCACCCTGCTTCTGCAATCCTGGCAGGCTCAACTCCTGATCCTCTGCAGAGGGTAGGTTGTGTAAGAGAGGCCCGTTGTTGAAAGACTTCGGGGCAGGACCCCTCCTCTAAGCTCTCAGTGACCTTGGATGAGGCCTTTGAATTTCTGAGTTGCCCAGCCCCGTGTTATCTAGAAAGGGCTTCATAGAACAGATGGGACAAAACAGCCCGACTCCCCTGGAGCTTAGCCTGAAACACGGGTAGACAAGGCGCCACTTCTCATTGGTTCCTGGGGAGAGCCCGGTTGGAGCCATCTTCAGAGGGCCAGGGGGCTTAGTGATTTTTTTTTTAATGTTTGGTTCTGGAGTGAAGGAGGAAAGGGGGAAGTTAGAAACAGGGGTGACCCTTGCACAGGGCCGCTTGTTGGTACCCTCCCAAGACTGAGCTGATCCATCCTCCACACTGAGAAAACCAGAAGTGAGCCCCTGTCCTCTGGTGACATCTGAGAAGGGGTATGGGCACTTCTAGGGCAGGACCCAAGTATGTGTAATCCTGTCCCCAAGGGCCCTATCTAGGAGGATCCTGTCCGTGGGGGATGACTGCCCAGGGAGGCCATGTTCAGGGGGCCTGCTGGGGACTCTGGTGCCTTCCTTACGTGAGCTCAACTGGACCTTTCCTGGGCCACAATCAAAGCTCTGCAGGGCAGGTGAGATGGAAGGGCCTCAGGACAGGCTGCTCCCGCAAAGAAGCTTCCGGGGAGGGGGGCTATCCAGCCACAGCCTCTCTTCCCCACCAGGGCACGGTGAGGGGCACCAAAGGCAAGTTTACTCGGGCGGTGCCTCCTAAGCCCATTCTAGAAGGGATGCTTTCCCGTTTCTTCTGTGCCTCCTGGGGACAGACCCAGAGGGCTCTAGAGCAGCCCACCTTGAGTCCCATCGGTCCTGCCCCTCACTGTGGGAAGGCCTCATCCCTACAATGAGAGCAGCAGGTTCCATGACGTGACAACCCTGGGGGACGCAGCTGAGACAGCACGGGGGACACCTGGCCTGAAACCCAGAGCTTGTCGTGGTGCTGATGGAGAACTGTGGGAACCTCCTCAACTAGGCCAAAGACAGGCCGCAGCAAGAAAAAAAGTCAGCAACCATGTCCCAGGCAGACTGCTACCAGGAAGCGCCAGGATCACCGCAGCCCCGCTGGCAGTGACTTGAGACTGCAGGAGTCCTCCACTCACCACTAGGGAATGGCCGCCAGGGTGGAGGCCACATGGTTTTAGGACAGTCAGAACACAGGCGCTGTCCCTCTGCTGCCTCTCCACAAGGCTGGGCTGTCACTCAGTTAACCGCACTGAGCTGGGCGGTGTGCTTCTTTCCTGTTCCCAGGTATCACTTGGGCTTCAGGAAGCACCATCTCTCCTTCCTTGATTTTCCTGGAACTGGGTCTTGATCTTCCTGCTTGTGGGAGGAGATGAGGGAGAGGAGGGGGGCAAACTTCCATGAGGCGGGCCTGTCCAGAGCCTGGACAACAAGCACTGTGCTCAGGCAGGCGGGGCCACAGTCAGAGCCCCAAGACTGGACCACTCATAGGACACCCCGTTTCCTTGGCATCCTGTCCATGTTTTCTGGGCAGTGGCAGCAACCTCCTGAATTGAGGGGGGCCCTTGTAGTGATGGGTCCAATCATAGCCAAATGGGGCCTCATTGAGCAGCAGGAAGCTACTGTCAGGGATGAAGTCAGTCCAGGAGGGGTCTAGCCACCCTGGGGATGTTATTCTCCCAAGGCCAAGATCAGTGCACCTCACAACATCCAAAGTGTCTGCTGCTGGCCCAGGGTGTCACAAAGTGCCACAGTCGTCCTTCTGGTCCCTGCACAGCCTGAATTTACTTCTGTTGAGCACATGGAAACATGAGAGCTTAAAAGGTAGGGATGCTGAAGCCCGGAGGACCCTGCCCAGGGGACTCAGTGCAGCATGTTCGTTGTGTGTCACCTTGGATTCGAGCTGAAGCCTGGACAATAACAAACTCCTACTCCTAACCCCAGTGGATGGGGAGTCAAAAATCAGAAGAGACAGGCCACCAAACTGAAAAAATATATATGCAAGCATGTGCACGTGCACACGCGCACACACACTTGCCAGCACACGCACACACATGCACACACATACACACACTCAACAGCACATGCACACATACACACACACACTTACCAGCGTGCGCACGTGCACACATACACACACACACACCAGAAAAGGAGGACTTCCTCACAGGGCTGGGTCTGAGTTCCCATAGAGGGGTAACTCATGACGGGGTTCTGTTCCCCCTACCGCACAAATTGGGCATGCAGATTCACCTCTGTAATCCCAGCCTATAGGAGGTAGAGGTAAGAGAATCAGAAATTCAAGGTCATTTTTGGCTACATAGGGAGTTTGGGACTAGCCTGGGCTATGTGAGACCCTGCTAAAAATAAAAAGTTGGCCTAGGAAGCCTAGAGTTGTTGCTGCTGTTGTGGTTATCACAGTGTCGGGTACCCCAAACACTGTTATTGGGAACACAAATCCAAACAACTGGGGCAGGGCATATAGCTCAGCAGATGGCTTCCATCCCCCCAGCACCCCAAGGAAAGAAATAAACAAAAAACCCACAGCTGCCCATATTACATATATTCATAGAGACATGTCCTGTGTGTATACACATGTGTCCACACCCTAAATACAACATGGGGTCCCAGATCAGAACTGCAGGCAAAAGGTAGATGTTTGTGGGAAAACTAGCAGACCTCAAATCAAGTCTGGCATTTCGAACAAGGCCAGCTTAACTGTCTGCTCAGACAGATGTGCCTGGGTAGGAAGAACTGCCTTCGGAGGTGTCGGGACCCCCCAACCATCGTCACCTCTTCCTTGTAGATCCGCTGATTTCAAAATAAAAGATTTCTTTGAAAAAAAATGTTTACGGTCTTTTACTCAGAATTTCACTTCTTCTAAGATTTTTACCTCAAAACTTACCAGAGCCTAAGATGGTCTTCAAGGAAGAAATAATAATAATAATAATAAATACAGGAAAATACAGCAGGCTTGAGGCCAGGCTGGGCTCCTGAGACCCTGAGTCTCAGTGACAAAACGCAAAGGCGTGATCAAGATGCCCAAATGTAGCTGGCTGACTGTGGCACAATGGGTGCTTCCAACAGAAAGCCAGAGGAGCCAGCCAGGACAGCTCAGCCCGGTCCAGCTCTCAGTTCTGAGCCTGAGGGAATGCCACAGGACACCACAGTGGCCGGTCACTCATCATCATCTTCCTTTGTCCTGAACGTATGTATTTATATGAATTATGTTTCTACAACAAATGGGTACTTGTTTATCAGAATGAAGGAATAGAAATTCCCTGCCCGTATTAGTTCCTCAAAAAGCAGTTTTTAAAATTCCCATCTGACCCACAATTCACGACTCACTGTCCACCCGAGAAGTGAAAACTTGCGTCCAAAATACAAGCGCAAGCACGTGTTCTCAGGGACCTAAGTCTTTCTCAATGTATTCGTGTGCGGGATGTATGTGTGGGCGTGCCTTCCTCAGAACACGCGTGGAGGTCAGAGGACAGCTTGACAGAGTCTTGTTCTCTCCTTGACCTTTACGTGTGTTCCGGAAATCAAACTCGGGGTACCAGGCGATTGCAGCTAGCACCTCACTGTCTTGCTGGCCAGAAGCACTATTAGCAATGCCAAAGAACAGGACAATCCATCGGAACACTGTTCCGGTGAAACAACGTGCAGCGTGGTACAGGTTACAGCAGGCTGGGCACGACGCTGTGTAGTGTGTGATAATTTTTATACAAAATGCCCAGGATGGACGAATCCAAGGAGACAAAGAAGATTCACGGTTGCCAGAGGCTGAGCCCCAAGTGATTGGTGATAGGTTTAGAGTTCTTTTCAGGGTGAGGAAAATGTTCTATAATAAGACAGCAGAAGCCAAGCATGGTGGGTGCCTCCTAGTACTCAGGAGGCAGAGGCAGGTGGATCTCTGAGTTCGAGGCCAGCCTGGCCTACAGAGTGAATTCTAGGACAGCCAGGGCTACAGAGAGACCTTGTCTCAAAAAACCAACAACAAAGATAGTGATGGACACATTGTAATGTATTTTTAAAAACAGAAACAGACAAACAGAACAACATTGAACTGGATGTTTTAAAGTGACTGGCAAGATGGCTCAGCAGGTAAAGGGCGTTTGTAACCAAACCTGATGACCTGAGTTCAAATCCCCAAGACCCAAGGAAAAGTAGAAGGGGAAACTAGCTTCTGCAAGATGTCTTCTGACCTCTAAAGGAGAGTACTGTGGAGGGGAGCACTGTGGAGGGAGTACTGTGGAGGGAGGACTGTGGAGGGAGCACTGTGGAGGGAGCACTGTGGAGGGGAGCACTGTGGAGGGGAGCACTATGGAGAGAGCACTGTGGAGAGGAGCATTGTGGAGTGGAAGACCATAGAGGAATATTGTGGAGAGGAGCATTGTGAAATGGAGCACTGTAGAGGAGCACTATGGAGGCGAACACTCTGAAGGGGAACATTCTAGGGAGAGCATGATGGCAGGTGTAAAGCCATTCTACAAACACAAATAAATAAACAGCAAAAGAGTGATTCTCATCATTTTTTTAATTAGAAAACAAAAAAATTCTTCCTTATAAATGATGCTTGGAGCTACAGGCTCTTTAAGGGCACCTGAGTGGATGGCTTTCCTCAGAAAGGACATGGAACAGGAAGGGCTGGCAGATGCAGCCAGGCCCAATCTGAGCCATCCCTCCCTGGCCTGGCTCTTGTTTCCCAAGACTGTATCCCTGTAACTCTGTCCTGTACCCAAGTCTTAGCACCCACCTGATGCCAGGCTCTCTATAGGGTTTGGCCAGGAGTAAAATATAAAGGAGAGCCTGTTTGAAAGAGAGAAAGTGAGAGGAAGCAGTGGCATGAGGCTGAGGGTGAGTGGGTGCGTGGGGCTCTGAATAGCAGGCCTTCAAATAAAGGTGCCACCCTCCTGGCCGGGGCCACCTGCGAGAATCAGCCTGCTGAGGAGGTGGAGGAGGTGAGAGCCACCAGCTGGGCAACCGGCACCCAGGGTGGCAAACATGGAGTCGGGTCACCCTGTGGTGGCCAGAGGCCTGCTCTTCCCTCCTGGATCAATGCCTCAGTTTCTGCAAGGAGCTCAGCTCTATGTCCTGCCTGGGTGGTCCGCACAGAACACAGACCAGACGTAGACTGGAAGATGGAACCTACAGGTCACACAGAAGCCGGTAGCAGCCCTCCTGCCCTTCAAGTCCCAGGTGCCCCTTTCCTGGCTCTCCTGGGCCCCTTTCAACCCTGAGAGTTAGATGGCTTCTAATAAATGCCCCTTCTTCATCTTAAAACTGACCAGGGCACAGAACATGATGGTATTGTCATTCCCAAAGTGCCTGCCACACAAAAGGCACAGTAACCATTGATCTCCCCACTCAGGGAGAGGTTCACTCCAGCCTGGAACAGCATAGTCAGAAGAAACGGCTTTAGGTCTAGCTTGATCAGGCTTCCAAATTTAACCTTTTTTCTTCCTTTTGTCTTTCTGTCCTTCCTTCCTTCCTCTATTTTTCCTCTGGAGTTGGAGCTCAAGAGCAGAGAAGCTGGTTAACAAGTATCTCCGGTTCCTGGCTTAGGGTGCTCAGGTAAAGCCTGTTTCTTTTGTTCTTTGGTTTGCTTGTTTATTTGGGGGTTTACTTTTGTTATTCATTCATTCATTCACTTTGTGTGTGAATGTGCGTTTCCTATGGAAGCCTGAGAACAATTTGTGGGAGTCAGTTCTCTCCATGTGGTACCAGGAATCGAACTCAAGTTGTTACTGTTAGTTTTTTGCTTGATCAAGGGTCTTGCTCTGTATAGCCCAGGCTAACCTGTAAATCAGGATGTCGATGAGGTTGACCTCAGGCTGGCTCGTGTCCTCCTGCCTGCCAACACATAGGCCCTTGTGCCTGTTTACCCAAACCCGCCCCTCCTTGCTCAGCTGCCTTCCCTGTGGCCCCTAATGACACCCACTTGTCAGGGCAGGGCCTTTGGCTGGCAGGCACACCAGATCCCTAGTAGCGTCAAGCTTTTGAATTCTTTTGGTTGTCTATCACAGGGATTCAAATCCAGCCTAGGCTGGGAAACATTCCAGGATGGCTCTCTGGAAGCCCCATCAGCTGGCTGACCCCTCAATGCCCAGCTCTGGGCAGGGATGAGGTGTGGAAGTGTCGAGAAGAAGGAAAATCCAGTTCCTGACCAAGTATGTCTGGAGCCCAGGCTCACAGCCAGGTCTGAAGGCTGAAGGGATGGCTCCGGGGTCTGCCCTCCAAGAGGAAGACCCTAGGGAGTGAGGAGGGCACTGCTACTCTTTGTCACAGGCTGTGGACTGGACATACAGTAGCAAGACCTGGGTGTGGTATGTCAGTCACGGTCGCTAACCACAGGTTGACGAAGGACATACATGTATGTAAGTACCTCTAGGTGTTACACAATAACAGTGGACAGAGATTTTGACACATTTGAAGAGGAAGTTAGAGAGGCTACAGGCTGGAGAGATGACTCAGGGTAAGGATCTTGCCACCTGAGTTTGGGCCCCAGGATTCATATGGTAGAAAGAGCAAACAGCTGAGCCTGATGGTGCACACCTTCAGTCCCAGAACTCAAGACACAGAGGCAGGAGGATCTCTGTGAGTTCAAGGCCATCCTGGTCTACATAGCAAGTTCCAGGACAGCCGAAGCTGTCTTGGGGGAAAAGGGCTGACTCGCATAAATTGTCCTTTGACCTCTACCATTGCACGTATGCGCATACACACAATAAATAAATGTACTAAAATTTTATATGTGCCATGTAGCATGTGTTCATATGCATGTGTGTGTGTGTGTTAGAGGACACTTTAGCGAAGAAACCAGTCATCCTGGACTCATAGAGGCTAAGACTGAGGGTTCTGCCAGATGCTTGAGTAGAACACAGATGTCCCCACATCCAGAGAAAGCCATCAAGTAGTCTGATTTGAATCCCAGTCCAAGTACAGGAGTGTGGAGGGCTCTGTCCTCCAGGTGGGCTCGTGGCTGGGCTACTGCCCAGGTCACTCTGTGTGTGGCCCATGCTACATGCTACAGGGCAGCTTGGCCACAGAATAAATGGTCCTCCTCAGCATCCTGCTGCCCACAGTGAGAAGGCACTGTGGTCCCTGTCCCTCTGCAGAAAGTCTCAAGTGCATCTGAGCAGAACCTGTTGGCTGGGGGCTTCCACCTAAGGAAGGTCAATGTCCCAGATAAACAGGTCCCTGGGCTACTACAGTGATTCCTGAAATGAGATCTCTCTGACTGTAGCCCAGCTGTGCTGAGTGGGGACCCCACCCGAGATCCTCACTCGTCCAGAGGGCCATAAGTGATGTCCTAGGCTGACAACCATTACCAGCCCCTCCCCACTGGGGAATCATGCCCTGAAGGTCCTCCAGGATGTGAGGGCCAGCAGACAATGTAGAGCCCTCGGCGGCTACTGGTCATTTCTGTGTCTGTCTAGCGTCACAGGTTGGAATATAGATTCAGGCCCTACTTGTCTTCCTTTCTGGGAAGGCTCTGGGGCTGCTCAGACAGTACCGAGGAAGGTCCACGGGCACAAGGTCCACCTTCACTCATGACATGTGCTAGCTAGCCACAGCGGGCTGGTCTTTGTGGGCAAGGGTGAGGTTTGGGGACTTGGCATAAGGGTTGAGGCCTGATGAAACTGTGGGCCAGCCTGGGAACCGAGTCCCCACAGTGAGGGAAAAAAGAAAGGGAAGGGACAGAATGCTTGTGGGGGGGTGCTATGCCGAGGTGCAGAGCCTCTGGGCCAGCCTTCCCGCTCTCCCCATCACAGGCTGGCTGAAGCATAGGACACAGAAGATAAAGGGTGTCCCCATGCGCCTACGCCTGGACCTCTTCAGTCTCCCATTCCTGAGCCCCTACCAGGTCCAAACAGCCAAACAGTCCATAGAGAACGGGGGGTGGGGGAGAGCTTTCCCAGCCTCACAGTTCCCTGCATCCCTTTCCTCGCAGCATCTCAGATCTTACTGCTTCCTGGATGGTGTGAAAACCATCACACACCCTCCCACTCCTGCTTAAGGCCCCCACTGCCCTCGGGTAAGCCCTGTTCCACCTCAGATGAAGCGCACATGTCCATGCAGGTAGCTGCTGTACAGTGAAGGGGGTAATGACCTTCCCACAGACATCTGCGTGACAGGCTCCCTGCAGAGAGTGTTCTTTACACACACCTGTCAGCAGGAATGTCTCCCTGTAAGCAGCCATTTGCCCAATGCATGTAGTAAATTATCACACTAAAGCAGAGTCCATGCAGGATATGCGTCCTTGTTCCCTTGGCATTTGGGAAGTTGGTGAGATGTCTTAGTGGGCGAAGGTGCTTGCTGTCAAGCCTGATGACCTGAGTTTAATCTGCCAGTAGCAGGACAAAACCAACATCCACAGGTTATTCTCTGGCTTCCACATGCTCACACATATACATACCGACACACATGCACAATTGAATGAATGTTAAACAAGCAATAAGCTGGAGATATGGCTCAGTGGTAGGATGCTTGCTTAGCATATGCAAGGTCCTAGGTTCAATCCTTAGCGCCACATAAATCGGGTGTAATGGCTCATGCCTATAATCCTAGCATTCAGGAGGAAGAGGTAGGAGAATCAGGAGTTCAAGGTCATCTTTGGCTACAAGGTGAGTTCAAGGCCAGCCTGGGTGGGTACGTGAGACTGTATCTTGTGTGTGTTGGGGAGGTATGGTGTGTGAGTGTGTGAGTGTGGGTGGGTTATGGTGTGTGTGTGTGTGTGTGTGTGTGTGTGTGTGTGTGCAGTCTATTGCTATTTTTGTTGTTAGGGACAATAGCCTTGGGTGTCACAGCTGTGTGTAGTCATGTCACTTTGTCCAGATCTCTGAGCAGGCTTATAGAACCAATAGCTAGCAGGCTCTCCCCAGAAGGGGTCTGTGGGCAGCTGGGGCTCCCAGGGCAGAGCAGAGCTGGCTCAGGCTTCCTAGCCTGCTGTACTCTGGGTGGTCAGCTGTGAGATCCCTAGTTCCCTTGAGGGCAGGGCTCTCAGCTGAGTCACGCTTAAAGTTTACCTGGGGTGGAGCAGGGAAATGCACCTGGTTTGGGCACTGGAAACCTTGGCTCTAACTTCTGCCTTTTATATGACACCTCACGTCTCAGGCTGTTTTCTTGGCTGTAAGGAGGCTGACCTTGACACCATCCATGACTCAGGGCAGGCCGTTTCACCACCGCCCAGCATAGCGCTGAGCAGAGGGGCCTGCGGACAGTTTCAGAGTACAGGCCTCAAGCTTGGGATGGGAGCTGTGACCCTTAAGCTGTGTGGAAGACCCTGGGATAAGACGGTTTCTGTGAACCTGCCAGGCAGCCCAGCCTGTCCGAATGCTACTCTGGGACCTGTTGGGGACGCAAGTCCAGCCACTCCTAGAGCATGCATCCCCGAGAGCACTGCACCTGTCTCTGAACAGCATCATGGCTTCAGAAGCTGGATCCACCTCCATGGTCTTCCCCACGGACGGTGCAGCTCAGGGGATGGTCAGTCCAGGACTGCCCCCAGCTAACCCCACAGGCCTTGTTCTGTGCCTGCCAGGCTAAGGTGCAACATCACAAAAGCAGGGACTGGGCCTCCTCTTCACTCCCCGCCACACACAGAGGAGCTCAGAACTGCAGAGTGACTTGGTAGATAGAGCTGGAAACAGTCCACTTGCTGTCCAGTGCCAGTCTTGACCACAGGCGTGGCGGGGTTCCAAGGACCCGGATTTAACTTTTATTTTGTTTTTTCAAGACAGGGTTTCTCTGTAGGTTTAGAGCCTGTCCTGGCACTCGCTCTGTAGACCAGGCTAGCCTCAAACTCACAGAGATCATTTTGTCTCTGCCTCCCGAGTGCTGGGATTAAAGGTATGCACCACCACCACCCGGCTGGATTTAACTTTTTAAACATCGAAAGACTTGGGGATGTAGTTCAGTTGGTAGAGGGCTTGCCTAGCGTACACAAAGCCCTGGGCTCCACTTCACGGTGGTGCACATCTGTACTGCCAGCACCCTGTCTAGACTCCAGCTTCTAGTGACCCTTCTGGAATTGCGGCTGTTGCACAGAAGCAAGCTCCTGACCGAGGACAGAATGGCTAGACACAGATCCTGACAAGGACGCGTGCTGGTAGACTTGGCTCTTCCTTGCTCTCATTCCTTCAGTGACAGGCTGGTGACTCTGTCCATCTGTGTGCTGTGCCTCCCACAGTCCCCACCCAGTCCTAGAGATATGGATAATGGCACTTCCCCACCGCGAGCCAAGGAAATGGGCACAATAGACTCTGCCCACTCGATGCCTGTTCTTCCAGGCTCAGCCTGCCTCATCCTCCACCTGCCAGCCCTCGCCCAGGTCAGCACCCCATGAATCACCACAGGCTCCTCCCCTCCCTCCCACACATGGGTGCCACCTTCTGCCCAGCTGGGCCGCCTCCTGTACACCTGCAGCCAGGCAGAACCACCTATTGATGTCCCTGCTTCCTGTCATGGCCACCTCCAGCCCTTGTTTTTTTTTTTTTTATTTTGTGTGAGTAACAGAGTGACCCAGATATGTGTATAAAGTCTCTATTCTGACTCAGTGGGTCTGGCCCAGTTGAGCAGGTGGGTTTTGTAGAAACAGCCCAGGTAACCCTGATACATCTGTCATGGCCTCCTCCTCCGGTCACGGCTAACAAAAACAAAACAATTAGCATGCTTCGTGCTCTCACCAGCTCTGCCTCCTGGAATCTTCTAGAGAAGCCGGAGGCAGGAGCAACCATCTGCTCCCATTTCACAGTTAGGGAAACTGAGGCAAAAGCCATTCGGGAAAACATGGGTCAGCAGGACATCCATGCGCCCCACAACACCCTCAGTGACAGCTGTAGGAAAGAACAGCAGTGTGGGAGCAAGTGTGTCCCTGAGAGTCACTTAACTCAAAGAGGAGCTCTTGGGTAGGGGATGGTTACAAAGTGAACGCTTGTACAAAAATTCACCGAGGTTTGCTCGGGATCTCTGACTTTGTGTCCATCAGCTCTCAATAGAAAAAACACTTCAGGAGCTGAAGAGATGACTCAGTGATTAACAACATGTATTACTCCTCCAGAGGACCTGAGTTCAGTTCCAGAACCCACATCAAGTGGTTCACAATATCCTGTGACCAGCTCTGGGGAATCAATGCCTCTAACATACATGTGTGTGTATGCACACGCACACTAAAAATAAACAAAGAAGCTGGAGAGATGGCTCAGTGGTTAAGAGCACTGGTTACCCTTCCCAAGGATCTGGGTTCAGTCCCCAGCACACACATGGTGTCTCACAGTCATCTGTAATTCCAGTCCCAGGAGATCTGGCACCCTTTTCTGACCTCTGTGGGCAATGCACACATGTGGTGCACAGACATAGGAAAAGCATATGTACACATAAAGTTAAAAAAATTTTTCTTTAAATAAAATAAAATCCTTAAGACCACTTTAAAAAAGAAAAATATGGTACACACCTTTAATCCCAGCCATTAGGAGGCAGAGGCAGGCGGATCCCTGAGTTTGAGGCCAGCCTGGTCTACAGAGCGAGTTCCATGACAGCCAGGGCTACACAGAGAAACCCTATCTCAAAAAAGAAAGAAAGAAAGAAAGAAAGAAAGAAAGAAAGAAAGAAAGAAAGAAAGAAAGAAAGAAAGAGAAAAAAGGGAAAAAAGCAAAGAAAGGATGGGCGTACAAGGTGGTTCTGTGGGTGGAGGCATTTGCTCCCTGTCAATGCAAGCCTAATGAACCGAGTTTGATCCCTGGAACCCACACAAAGGTTCATTACACACCAATAGAAATAATAACAAACCACAGTCTTTCAAACCGTCCAGGGCTGGGGATGTGGTGGAGAGCGGATGCAGCATGACGCTCTGGGCTCTACTCCACAGCACGTAACCCAGGCATGGAGGCACACAACTTTGATCTTAGTACATAGCAGCAATCTGAGGCTAGCTTGCTCCACATAGAAAGTTCCAGGCTAGTCAGAATTCGTGGTAAAACCCTGTCTTTAAAAAAAAGGAAACATGCGTCTTCCAAAGAAACCACAGAAAGGCTTGGTCACACTGGGAGCAATGGGCAAAGATGGCGGTGGCAGGGACAAGGCCTCTGAGGGACAAGATTGTGTCTCTTCTCTTTTCTCTTCTCTTTTTCCTTTCCTTCCTTCCTCTCTTTTTTGTTCTTCCATTCTATCTCTTTTTCTCTCTTCCTTCCCTCCTGTCTGTCCATCTCTCTCTTTTTTTCTTCCTTTCTTTCTTCCTGTGACAGGATGTCACTATGTCACCACGCCTGGCCTGGAACTTACTACTCCCTAT
Organism: Alexandromys fortis; assembly: GCF_014885135.2. Lineage (NCBI taxonomy): Eukaryota > Metazoa > Chordata > Mammalia > Rodentia > Cricetidae > Alexandromys > Alexandromys fortis. The sequence goes on along the minus strand of NW_026068039.1, from coordinate 1,646,360 downwards.
GTAGACAGGCTATGGACCCCCAACTCACAGAACTATGCCTGCTTCTGCCCCCAAGTGCTGGCACCGTGCCTGGCTTTAGGATTGTCTTCAGGCCGGGGACAAGGACTGAGCTACCAGGAGGCCAGTGGTGAGATGCTTTTGTGACTTCGGCACAGGAAGGCAGTCTAACCCCTCCAAGTCCATTCCCTAATCAGTACATTTAGAGGTCAGGATTCAAAGGGCCCAACTGGGGTCCCCTGTGCTCCCACAGTCCCTTGGGCCCTACAGTTTGGCAAACTGAGCTGATGTTCGTTCCCAAAGAGCAACGGAGATGCTGAAATAGTATGATGTGGCCCAAAGTACCTGTGAACCCCAAAATACACAGAGGGCCCAGGTGTGGGGACAGACAGCACAGGGATCCAGCCAGAGAGACATAGAAGGAACGCAGGGAGATGTGGAGATGCCAGCCACGGCCAATCAGAGGGATGAGAGGATATTTTAACACAGGTGACTCTGGCTTCACATACATCACACTGCACAACCAGCATCCAGACTCGTTCAAATGCACTTTGGTCCCTGCCTGTAATCCCAGCACTTTGAGGTAGAATCAGGAGTTCAAGGTCACCCTCAGCTATGCTATAAATTCAAGCCCAGACTGACCTACCTGAAATACTATCAAAAAAAAAAAAAAAAAACCACTAAAGTATTTAGGACCTAGTTTGTGTCACTTTATAACGCAATAGCAGAAGACTCTCCTGAGTTTGACAGGGGCCTCTTGGTCTTAGAAACCCAGATCTCAGCTCGTTATCCCACCAGGAGCTTGCGCTCAGAGGGCTCACAGGGAACTCTCCCACTTCTCCAGCTCCTCAGTGCCCCCCCTCCCGCCCCACGCAGTCCCCAGCATGGCTTACTGTCCTCCCAGGTCAGCACCCCTGAGTCACTGCAGGCTCCTCCCCACCACTCCTCCCACGCATGAGCACCACCTCCTAGGCTGCCTCTCCGCTCCTGCCACACCTGCGCCCTGGCGCACACCCCACTGCCCACCCCACCAGCCACCTCCAGCCCAGGGCTTTGAAGAGCCTGTGTAGATGACCTTGGCCACACAGACATTTTAGACTTTTGGATGTTTTTACAAATAATGAAACTAGAATGGCAAATGATAATATTTGTGACATAAAAGGTAGTAAATCAATAATCTGAAATGAAATTCCAAGCTCCTAAGAATGAATAAGGAGTGCTGGGCTATGGTGGCGCACATCTTTAATCCCAGCACTGGGAGGCAGAGGCAGGCAGATCTTTGTGAGTTCAAGTCCAGCCTGGTATACAAAGAGAGTTCCAAGACAGTCAGGGATACACATAGAAACCCTGTTGGAAGAAAGGGTGGTGAGGGAGGAAGAGAGAAACAGAGAGGGGAAGGCAGGGAGGGAGAGAGAAAGAGTACGTGTTGACCGATGAAATGGCTCAAGGGGTAAAGACACTTGACACCAAGCCTGATGATTGAAGCTCAGTTCTCAGGACCCACATGATAGAAGAAGATCAACTCCTGGAAGCTGTCGTCTGACTAAGACACACACACCATCAACAACAATAAAAACAATATGTGCGTGTGCGATCAGAGTTACACAGGGAAAGGATGTAAAAAGACCCAATGTTAACAACACTTATTTCTGGCAAGAGTTCTTAAGGAAGCTTTATTTCCTTCCCTGGGTTTCCTTCCAGGCAATTCTGACCCCAGCCTCGCCACCCTTTTGGGCGTTCCCTCTGGCTCAGAGCTTTGCATTCTTTCTATGTAGCATATAGGTTGGGTCTTCTGCTGCTGTTTAATTTTCTGTTTTTCTTTTTCATTGCTGGACATTGAACCCGGGGCCGTGCGCGTGCTGGGCAAGTGCCCTGCCAACTAAGCTACCTGCCTCCTACCATGTAACTTCTCCGGCTTAATCCTGTCTCCGATACTCGCCAGATGAGTAAACCTCCATTCTATTTGCTCCCCTCAGTGCCTAGAACGGAGCGTATTTTCACCAAGCAGCCCCCAGAAAGACGGCATGGCTCTGTGAACACACCCTTTCTGCCTGGCCGAGCTCACATTCTGGCACCCGGCCAATTCTCGGTCAGGTTTTCGGCTGTGTGTTGCGGCCTCCTGTCAATTTAGTCTGTGAAGGCGCGCGGTGTTGCCGATTGCAGAGTGACAGGGCTGTCTGTTCAGAGCACAGGTTGCTGTCCCACTCCCAGGGTATCCGTAATTAATGAGTCAGAAAGTGTTTCCTCTTATTTCTGACACACAGTGGGCATCGGTTCAACAGACACGCCCACTCCTGCCTCCCTCACCTCAGCTGTCGGAGGCTTCCTTCCAGAAACAATCATGTAACCCATGGTCTGCTCAGAACCAAGCAGCCTCACCAGCTCCTCTGGCCCTGAGCAGTCCAGTGGGCTTGCAAGGTAAACTAATCTGCTAGACGCTCATTCTAAGAGACCCTAGAGGAGCCCAGGGCATCTACTCAGACCCAAAAAGCAAAGCCTCACGTTGCCCTTAGTCCTGGAGCTGAGTACTCACTCCAGTTTCACTCTCTGGAGAAGAGGCATGGGTGGTGCACCTGAACTCCTGGCCCGGAGGAGGTAGAGACAGGAGAAAGAGAAGTTCAAGGTTCTCCAGGGTTCCACAGTGAGGCGGCCTTTGTACAAGGTCCTACAAGGAATAGAGAACAATTGGAACACACCCTGTGATTCCGGCTCCAGGAGGTCCCACACCCTCTTCTGGGGTCTCCTGGCAAAGGCACTCACAAGGCCACACGCCCTCCACGGACACACAGGATCACAGATAAATCTTTTTTTGAGTGTTTGTTAATATAGCTTCAAGCCAGCTCTCCTCATACCAGACAGCCACCCATCCCTCAGCTTTTCCGAAAGATTCCAGAGCCACAGAGAACAGCCATGTGCGAGAGACCACTGCCCTCCCACATCTACCGTCCTGGCTCAGCCAGGTGACAGTGTGGGCGGAGCAGGTTTCTGCCGCGGAGCTGTCTGTGGGTGGAAAGTGTACACAGTAGCCCTGGCCTCTTTCTACACAGAATATCAGGTGTGTGTGTGTGTGTGTGTGTGTGTGTGTGTGTGTGTGTGGTAAGCACCCCAAGTTATGACAAACATAAACGTCACCAGGGCTGACGAAATGGCTCAGCAGGTAAAGGAGCTTGCCACCAAAGCAGACGGCCTGAGTTCAGTCCCAGGGACCCGCTTGATGGAAAGAGAGAACCAACTTCACGAGCTCTCAAACCTCTACATCTGCTCTAGGGCGTGCGCGTGTCCACGACATGCATACACTACATAAACAAATGTAATTTTAAAAATGTAGAAACGTCCCCTAACATTGTCCAATGTTTCCTGCTGGGCTGGGGAGAAAGTCACTGGTGGAGGCTTAAGACAGCCACAGCCACGCAGAAACTATCTAAACTATCTCAGACCTCTGGCCAGGTCTGGTACGGATCATAGAGCCTCAGCAGAGCTCCTAGTGGCTAGATGTGGAACTGCAGGTGGGAAGGCCCCCAGGGACCAGTTCCTCTCCCGCAGACAGCCAGCTGCCTTTTTCTCAACCCGCAGGAGAATAGTAAAAACACCCTGGGTGGTGGGAGTGGGGGCACCCTCACCCCTGGGACACCAAAACTACATATGAAAGAGGAGACCAGGGCAGACTCTGCCAGCAGCCTATTTCCTTGGTCCCTAAAAGTGCATGAAAGATACGTGCGTTGAGTGAAAGAAGCCAGGTAGAACTCAGAGCCGGGGCCTGGCACCCTGGGTGAGTTTACTCAGGGTTATTAGCAAATCACACTGCTCTTTCAAGAAATGACACATTCCCGAGCTGCGCAGCGCAGTGAACCCTGACTGCGCAGACAGAGTGCTAGCTCTGTGCCTCTGGGCACAGCCCAGACACATGACCTGGGGGGATTATTGCCCTCTCTGTGACTCAGTTCCTTCATTTGGGAAGTGGGAGTGGCAAGAGTCCCTGATTGGTCTGGGTCAAGATGTACGTGACTTACCAGATGTCAACAGTAATGTGGTCATCTGTGCTTAACAAGTGCTTACTAGTCACATGTTTATTGTTTCCTTAAAGCCGAAACCTGGGAGCTTGAATGCTGATTGGCTGCATACCTGTGGTATTTCAGTCTATGGAGTGCTGGACGGCACTGAACAAGTGAAGTAGAACTCCCTCTGCTTAGATAAGTAGGACCTACTTAATAAGTAATGGGAAACATTTTTATTGTGCAATAGGAAAATATATGTAGATAAGTATACACACTTAGAGCTTATTTGGTATTTTTATTGAATTTTTATTTATTTTGATTTTAAGATGAGGTTTTGTGTAGCCTAGGTTGGCCTCAGAATTGTAAAGTAACCAAGAATGGCTTGTACTTATTCTCCTGCCTCCACCTCCCAAGTGCTGGGATTACAGGGGTACACCACCACACCTGGTTTATAGAGATGCTGGGATTACAGGGGTACACCACCATGCCTGCCTTATGTGATGCTGGGATTGAAATAAGGTCTCATGCATGCTGGGCAAACACTCTACCAACTGAGCCACATCCCCTCCATCAATTTTTTACTTTCTTTTTCTTTATTTTAATATTTTTATTTTTAAGATTATAATTTGATTACATCATTCCCCCCTTTCTTTTCCTCCCTTGAACACTCCCACATAACCATCTTTGCTCTCTTTCAAATTCAGGGCCCCTGTTTTCATTGTGTGTGTGTGTGTGTGTGTTCCTTAAAATAACCTGCTTGGCTATCTGTCTGATATTGCTTGTATATATGAGCCACAATAGCACACATCTGTAATCCCAACATTTAGAGATTGTGGAAGGGGGATTACAAGTTTAAGGCCAGCCTGGGCTACACAGCAAGACCCCCACCTTAATACAAAACAACAAAGAAGTTATATGCATTAATAGATATGGTATTCTGCATAGAATACTTCTAGAACCTCCAAGAATCATTATGTCAGCAACTGTCAAGTCTAGGGAGAGGGAACGAAGGACCAGAACACCGACTTCCTCCTTTGTTAATATCTGAATTGTCACCTGAGCAGATACTTCTTGAAAGCTTGGTAGACCCCACTGACCTCAGACTGAGGGAGAACCACCTCTGCCTCCCTGGTGCTAGGGTTAAAGGCGTGCCCACCACCTTCTACAGCTTCAAGCCGCTCTGAGATTAATGAGATAAATCGGCCTTAGTACATCTCTGTCATGGGGAAATTTGAAAATACAGTGTTTCCTTTTAAGAGCAGAATAGAATAGGACAAGCCACAGGGATTAATCTCAGTTTAAAATTAGGTGTGCAAGAAATCCAGCCAGCCAGAGCGATGGCTGAGAGATTGATGGCACTTGCTGCTGGGCCTGACCAGGTGCTTTTGGTCCCCAAGACTCACATGCTAAAAGGAGAGAACTTACTTCCATAAACTGTCCTTTTGTGCACACACATTTACACGCATGCACTCAAGCACACATCCACACACAGTGTTGTAATTTTCAAAAAGAAATCCAATCATAGCCCCGACTGGTGATGCACACCTGTAATCCTAATACTCAAGGAGTGAGGCAAGAGGATCAGGAGTTCAAGGTCATCCTCCACCACATAGCAAGTTTGAGGCCATCCTGGTCTACTTGACAACCTTTATAAATAATGAATAAATAAGTAAATAAATTAATAAATAAATAAATAGCCACGCATCTAAGCCAGTGGTAGAAGGTGAGGCGGGCATTCTAGTGGACAGCCCTTGGCAACCTTCTTTGTGCAAAGGGTAGAGAGACCCACGAGTCAAGAGATTTTTCTGGGCCCACAGCTGACCAGAGCCACCTGCCCAGTGACAAAGAGCTGATTAGGGTGAACAGTCATTTGTAAATTCAGCTCCATCCGTGGGGCTACCCTGTGTGGTCCACAGCACTGCTCCGGTCTGAAGCCAGCAAGAATGCCGGCGACTGACTCTCCAGAGGTGAGGTGCCTATAGGCAGGACAACGCCCAACAGAGCTAATGGGTGCTTTGGTGTGGAAAGGGGCAAAGGGAGTTTACAGAGCAAGAGGAGGGGAAGGGCACAATGGCCACTGCTTAACCATGTCCACTACCACACGGAGACATGCACCCTGGGACACCCACGTGCTCATGGGATGAGGGTGTGGGAGCTAGGCAGCAGCCGGGACCACACACGGATGACCTGACCACATGGGAGGTGTGGGAGAACTCAGGTGTGCGCTCTGGAGAACAGAGCAGAGGGAGAGCCACACAGTCTGTGTGGGAGGGGTCATCCCTGAGTGTCCGTAAGGGTGATTCAGAGTCCTCCGACAGGCAGAGGCCTGGAGCTGAGTACAGGCTTAGGGGAACTGAAAGCAGTTTGGGGAGTGGTAGACGAAGCCGCAAGGCTGAGCTCCACGTGAGGAATGTGGACTCTGTCCTCTGGGTGGTGGCAAACAGGCAGGGAAATGAGATGACGGTGTTGGCCAGAAAGGGCCTGCTCTATCACCCAGCCAGGAGTCTCTCCCCTCAGCACCCAGGGGCACCAAGCCCTCCCACTACCCTTCCCCCACTGATGAGTCTCAGGGACCTGTACTGTCCTCTCCCACTTCATATCCTGAGTTCCAGAGTTCTGGTGTGCTCTATGCTGCTCCAACACATCGTACCTGTCTTGATAATTTCTCCTTACCCGTTTAATGGAAAGCATAAGTGTGGGGAGCGGGCTTGTGTGATTTCTGCTGGAGACGCAGAGCCTCGGCTGGCAATGAGCAGCCAGGGGGACCTGAGGCAAGGGTGCTTTATGGTTGTCTGGGTGAGAACTGACAGCAGACTTAGCGGAGGTGCTGCTGGGGAACAGGGAGGAACTGAGAAAATGGACAGGAGGCAGAATGAACCGGCCTGAAATGATAAGGATACCAGGGTCAGGGAAAAGGGCTTTTGGACTTCTGGTTTCAGGAGCCAGACGGAAGAGCTGACCAGGAAGGGCTATTCTGGAAGAGGAGGCGGTCACTGGAGGTGATGGGATCAGCTTCGGCCTGCTGACGTGACAGCAGGCCAGAGGTGAAGACGTCCCAGGTGGAGCATGAGCTGCACACCTGCAGGCAGACATCCAGAGAGACAGGGCTTGGCAGCTGACAGCCTGCAGGTGACGGTCCAAGTCCCAGGGATGATGGCCCAGGGAGAGGAGGAGCTAAAACAGGGAGGAGGCCAAACCACAAGGGCGAGATGAGGAAGACCAATGGAGAGGAAAATCAGGGGTGAGGAAGGAAGGGAAGACACCCAGGGAAACACCGGCCACTAGAGACGCTTCAGGGACTAACACACCCGTGGGTGTAGAGAATGGGAGCCTGAGCTACCGTTCTCTTCTCTATGACAAAGAACCTGCAAAGCAACTCAGGAGGGAAAGGTCTACTGCTCTCTGCCTCACAGACTGAGGGTGCTGTCAAGGCAACGGTATGGTGGCAGGGGTGGGAGGCCATGGTCACACTGCATCCATGGTCGGGAAGCAGAGAGACATGATGCGGGGCTCAGCCTCCTTCCTCCTCCTCAGTCCAGGACCACAGCCCACAGCACGGTGCTGCCCACATTCAGGGCAGGTTGCTCCTTTTCCGCTGAACCTTTCTGGAAACACCCACACAGACACATCCAGAGGTTTCCACGATGATTCTAAGCCCAGTCAAGTTATCGTCACAGTCTGCCCATGTGTGTGTGCCTTACAGCAGAGAAAACTCAGGCCCAGGGAGGTGGACCAAAGCAGCCAGGACACCAGCAGCTGAGGCCCATGGACATACAGACCAGTGGCCCTCATATGACGGGTTCTGGGGTCCCCAAGACTCTCCCAAGAGTCCGGGAAACTGAGAACACCTTTACAAAAACACCAAAAGTTTTCTTCTGTGTCCCCTTCGTGGGTAGCTAGTAAAGTGTCTGGGACTTACCGCAATTCAACAGTGGCAGCTACTTGAGGAAAGGATGGGGGAGAACGGGAAGAAGAAAGGCGGGAAGCTCATGAATGGAGACCTACTATAAAGCTATCAGGATCAGAGGGTGGGACAGGTGACACAACAGCACAGTCACAGACTGATAGACTAGCATAGAACACCCCCGCAGAGACCCATGGGTCTCCAGTGATCTGTGACAAAGGCACCAAATTGCACAATGGGATAAACTGGATATGCAGAAGCAGAGAATGCAGTTAGACCTGAATCTCACGGTACACAGAAAGCACGAGCTCACAGAGTGAGTTCCTGAGGCCTCAGGGCTAGACGGATGGCTCAGGGGTTAGAGCACCTAGGGCTCCTGTAGACCTGGGTTCAGTTCCTAGAACCACATGGTGGCTCAGAACAACTATTACTCCAGTTCCAGGGATCAAGTCCCTCTCCTGGCCTCAGGCACTGCACGCACGTGGTACACACACATACCTGGAGGCAAACACTCATGCACATAAAAGTAATTTTTTTTTTAAAGCAAGACCTGAACCTACACAGCAGTGAAAAGTAAACAGCGAGGAAGCTGCTCTGGTCTTGGCAAAGACGCTTTGGATTTCCCAGCAAAGGCACAGGGATCCTGCCAGGCTTCTATCCAGAAAGCACAGGAAATGGTAGCGAGCTGAGAGTCACCCCGCAGAGCAGGAGGATGTGGGCGTGAATCACGCTTCTGATGGGAAATCGCTACAGGGGCTGGAGAGGTGGCTCAGCAGTTAACACTGCTGCCTTTGCTGAGCATGTGGGTTTGTTTCCCAGCACCTGCACGATGGCTTGCAACTGCTGCAGCTCCAGTCCCAAGGAGTCTGAAGCCCTCTTCTGATGTCTCAGACACAAGGCATGTACATGGTCCACACGCATACATGCATATAAAATAATAAAATAAATACATCCAAAATAATTTTAAAGAAATAACCTTGTAAAACAAGCAGATCTGGGTGGTGGCGCATACCTTTAATCCCAGCACTCAGGAGGAGGAGGCAGTCAGGCTAACCTGGTCTATAGAGCGAGTTCCAGAACAGCCAAGGCCACGGTGTTACACAGAGAAACTTTGTTGAAAGAAAGAGAGAAAGAAAGAAAGAAAGAAAGAAAGAAAGAAAGAAAGAAAGAAAGGAAGGAAGGAAGGAAGGAAGAAAGAGAGAGAAGAAGAGAGGGAGGCAGGGAGGAAGAAAAGGAAAAGAAGGAAAGGAAAGGAAAGGAAAGGAAAGGAAAGGAAAGGAAAGGAAAGGAAAGGAAAGGAAAGGAAAGGAAAGGAAAGGAAAAAGGAAAGGAAAGGCCATGCAACTCAGCAGTCAGAAGACAGTCAACCCAATGGCCGTGGACAGAGAGCCTGAATAGACAGCTCTCAGAGCAAGATGCACAGAGGACCATCAGGCCCTAGCAAAGGTGCTCAGCTTCCCTAACCACCAGGGAAATCAAAATCAAAACAATAAAGCCAGGCCCAGTACCTACCCATCCTACCTATTTCCAACTCTCAAAAGGCCAAGACTCATGAACTGGAGGCTAGCCGGGACTCCACACGGAGACTGTCCAAATAAATAAACGACATAATAAAAAAATAAATAAGAAAAACCAACACTTCACACTAGTTGGAATGACTACTAACAAGAACACTGAAAATGTCATCTGAAAAATGAAGGAAAGGGAGCCTTTTTGCATGGATGGTAGGAATATAAAATAAACAGCATTGTTAGAGTCCTCAGAAAATGAATAGACCTACTATCATCTGCCAACCCAAGCCTAGCTATATATCTAAAAGAAATGAAGTCAGGGACCGGAGAAATGGCTCAGCAATGGCTCAGTTAAGAGTGCTTACTGTTCTCGCAGAGGACATAAGTTTAATTCCCAGCATCCATGTCAGGCAGCTTACAACTGCTTCGAACTCCAGCCCTACGGGATCCAGTGCCCTCTTCTGGTCTCTATGGGCACCTGTGCACGTGCACACACACACACACACACAAGTGAAAGAAAGGAAATCAGTCCATTAAAGCAATAGCTGCCCTCCCCAAGGTTTACTGCGGCATCATTCACAAAAGCCAAGCAATGGCGTCACTGATCCGAGAACGGATAAAGATATGATGCAATGACTATTGCTCAGTCTTGAAGAAGAGGAACTGTATCACGTATCAGGAACCACCCTAGAGGGTACCATGCTAAGTGAAATAAGCGGGGACAAAGGAGAAATGTCGTTGTTGTGTTTGTGTGGGTGTGAAACAGTGGAGCGCAATCAGGAGAGTTTCTCCCTGGACCAGGTAAGGGATGGTGGTAACATGACATTTGTCCCTCCCTGCTGTCCTCCCTCTTCTTCACGCTGCTGCCCCTCCCCACACACGGCCCTTCCCCAGTAATCCACCTTCTGTTTCCAGGTTGCCATTTTTTAGTTATTGCTTTGAGGCAGGGTCTACTAATACAGCCCAGATTGGCCTCAAACTCAGAATCCTCCTGCCTCAGTCTCCCATGTGCTTGGATTACATACAGGTCAAACCACCACATTGTTTCTCTATGAGAGAAAATACGTATTGCGGTACGGCTCTCTATCCTTACCATGAGAGCATTACAGACTCGGGGGTCACTGCCTGGACCCCAGTAAGCCAGGTTCAGCCACCCATCCTCAGTAAGTCAAAGAAAAGAGCCAAATTACTTGTGAAAAGTAGAAAAAAAGAGACTTAGTCAATATAGCCTTGTTGAGAAGACAAACGAAGAGACACCGTGCATCTTCTAGGTACTGATCAGAGGGCAGGGTTTTGACAGAAAGCAAGAGATACACACAACTAAACAGGGCTGTAAGGTTCAGTCCCTTGCCCACTCCTGTAGCAGCTACAAGTCTCTCCTATGAGGTCTTGCAACAAGTTCCTCCCCTGGATGCCCCAGGGTTTTTGCCTTTTCCTGTCCCCCCAGGATATTCCTGGGGAAATTCTAACTTCTTGGGGTCCACTCTCTCAATAGCCAGAAAGAACTGCAGGTGAGTCTCTTCAGCCAGATGCAAGCTGGTACAGCCCCTTTGGATGTCAGTGTAGCGATTTCTCAGGAAATTAGGAAACAACCTTCCTCAAGACCCAGTAATACCACTTTTGGGTATATATACAAAGGATGCTAAATCGTGCCACAAGGTCATGTGCTCAACTATGTTCATAGCAGCTTTGTTTGTCATAGCCAGAACCTTGAAACAACTTAATGCCCCTCGACCAAAGAATGGATAAGGAAAATGTGGTACATTTACACAATGGAGTACTACACAGCAGAAAAAAATAACGATAGCTTGAATTTTGCAGGAAAATGAATGGAGCTAGAAAACATTATTTTGAGTGAGGTAACCCAGACACAGAAAGACAATTATCACATGTACTCACTCATAGGTGGTTTTTAAACATAAAGCAAAGAAAGCCAGCCTACAAACCACAATCCCAGAGAATTTAGACAACAATGAAGACCCTAAGAGAGACTTACATAGATCTAATCTCAAAGTATAAAAAGACAAGATCTCCTGAGTAAATTGGGAGCATGGGGACCTTGGGTGAGGGTTGAAAGAGGAGGTGGGAGGCAGGGAGGGGAGCAGAGAAAAATGTAGAGCTCAATAAAAAAAAAAAAGTTATTTGGGGTGGGCGTGGCTAAGGCAAGACAGATTTGGAGTGCCAAAGACCCCTCAGCCCGCCCTTGATTCTGCAGTAAAACAAACGAGATGACTAGAAAGACAACGGAAATCAAACACAGAGACGGGGTGTTAAAGGGAAGCCTTCCAACTGAAGACATTCTGCTGGGCAGGGCTCAGGGATACCCCAAGGGACCACGGGTCCTCAGAAGGGATTCTTGGCAGATGCTGAAACAAGCGGAAAAGCCAAAACAGGCAGAAATCCTGTCCTGTTAGTCAGTCACGTGACGTAATCCACGTCCTCCTGTCACATGATCTTTTCCTTCTCCAACTCCCTTCCCTCTTTTTAGCTGTTTTGATTTGGTGAAAATAGATGCAAACCTTGGTCTTTTCTATTTTTAATACCCAGTCATTACATAATCTACCCCATAATTGCTGACTTGAAACACAACTGGCAACAGTAGAAAATCCCTGGAGTTCTTGACAGGAAAGGGCTGCCCAGCACAAAAGCCTCTGGAGCTCCACTGACTGCCAACTGCCAGGGGAGTCACATGGGCCCTGGGACACCCCTCCCCCGGGGGGGGAGGGGGCTTGCAGGGAGAGCGGGCTTTGGGGGAAGGGAACAGCAGCCTGGCTGGGAGGAGGTGGCCTTGTGAGATGGGCTCAGACTCCAACCAAACGTGCTGAAGGGTGCCCAAGTACCAGGCACCTCTTGCTGCTTGAGTTTTCTTCCTAGGGAATGGACTCTCCGGGGTCTCGCACCTTTCCCTGGTGCCTGGCCTCCCCCACAGCCTCTGGAACATTCCTGCAAGGGCGGGAGAACAGACACAGAGCCTGGAAGCCGTGTTTGGGCACAAGAGCCCCTCTGCTAAGCCCTGCAGGCGCTAGTTTGGATCACCACTCAGCTGGTTTAGCTTTAGCCCACTGAAGAGGAAGCGCTCTGCGCTGCTGGCAGTGACTGCTGGCGGCGTGGTACCGCAGGAGGTGCAGAGGGCACCGGCTCTCTCCCTGAATTTGCCAATCTGACCTTAGTCCTAACCTCATGAACGGAGGAGGCGACCAGTCCAGTCTGTGACGGCTCATTCAGTCAACATCTGTGGAGTCCTGGGGTGGACAGAGAGTAAACCCCTGCGCTGGCAGAACACTATTACCAACGCAGGGAAGGGTGAGGACGGAGAGGTGCTGAGGGCTTACAGAAAGAGCAGGCAGGACTGATGGGTCAGAGGTCACTCTCAGGCATTCAGGGTGCTCCTACTTCCTGCTTCCTTGATTCCTTTACTTAGTATCTGCTAGGTTTTCACTATGTAGTGGGTAGCCGCTTATATGCAGGTCTCATTTGATAGATAGCAAAGAATCCGCTGTGAAGGCCGCATCACATTCCAGCAAGACTACACAATTCATACGCTAACACTTCCGGCTGGTGAAAATCCAAACCAAACCTTCATTTTAAATAATAACTTAAAAAAAAAAAACCAGAATGATGGCGCACTTCTTTTATTCCAGTACTTAGGAGGCAGAGGCAGGGGGATCTCTGAGACCAGCCTAGTCTACAGAGCGAGTTCCAGGACAAGCCAGGGCTACACAGAGAAACCCTGTCTTAAAAGACAAGTTTAGTTACCTGAGTCTCTTCAATAAGAAAGGCTTTAAAATGGAAACTCAATTATCATCAGCCTGAATTGGTTTCAGAGGTTAGATCAGGCTTCATTTTCCTGGAGAAGCAGTTTCCTGTGCAAAAGAAACCCATGCAACAGGCTTCAATGTTGGGTTTTGCTTTTTATTTTATTTTATTTATTTACTTATTTAGTTTTTCAAGACAGGGTTTCTCTGTAGCTTTGGAGCCTGTCCTGGCACTCGCTCTGTAATCCAGGCTGGTCTCGGACTCACAGAGATCCACCTGCCTCTGCCTCCCGAGTGCTGGGATTAAAGGCGTGCGCCACCACCGTCTGGATATAGGTTTCAATGCAAAGGCTCGGTTTGCCATGTTATTGTCACTGACTCAAGATTTACCTTTCTATCACTTTATTTAAAGGAACTTACATTTCAATGACTTTTCTCAGTAACCAGGCACCTATGTCTTATGGTGAGTGATCTGGAAAGATGAAAAAAAGTATAAAATTTATGCAGGTTGTAAAGGCTTGAAGAAATGACTTAAGGCATGCGAAAATGAGACTCAAAGATGATACATGATCTTAAGACTTCATTAACCATTAACTTCATGGCCAGGTGGTGATGGTGCATGCCTTTAAACCCAGGCAGAGGCGGGCAGATCTCTGTGAGTTTGGGGCCAGCCTGGTCGACAAAGCAAGTTCCAGGACAGCCAGCACTACACAGAGAAACCCTGTCTCAAGAAAAAAAAAACTATATTAATGGAGTTCTAATAAGTTATTACTCTAGCCTTGGTAACAATTGTTAGTATCACTGGCTACTAAACTTTTTTTTAATCTAGTCACAGGCTGAATTTTTAAACTTCCTTTGGTTGTTTTCTAAATACAGACTTACAGTGCTTCTCACTGTGTTGGAAGCAGCTCCATCCAGTCTCCACCTCTCCAGCATGGACAGAGCAGAGTGTTTGCGCTTCCACCCCAGAAGCTTCTTCTGGGCCCCTAGCTCCTCTTTTGATCTCTTTCCTGCCAGGACATTTCTGTCTCTTCCCATGGATGACTTCTCGGGCTTTGTTCTTGCTCTATCTCTCCGAGGCCTGAGTCCCCAGACACCCGCTAATGGCTTTTTCTGTAAGAAGGATTTCAGTGCAGATTACAGACAGCGGTCATACTACCTTCTGTCCCTTGTCTAACTCTGTCCCAGAAGATTTCCACTCAGCTGACAGGAAGACACTGTCCAGGAACCAACTGTGGCCTGCAACTGCTCCAAAATGGCTCATCTCCCCAGCCCGGGTAGTCCAGCAGAACCGGTCCAGTCAAAGGAAAGAGAATTGACTTGCAAACTGCGGCCTCCAGGGGCGGACTCAAGGCTAGCCTTTGGTCTCCTTTGACCCCAGGGCAACCCCTTCTCAGCCTACTGGTCTCCATCATTTCATGATCATAATGTGATTGTTCCCTGTCTCTGCAGGTTCTTTCAGGTGAAATTACCTAATGGTCAACAAACCAGATGCTTCTGATGGAATTTGAACACACACACACACATACACACGTGCACACATACACACATACACAAACACACACGCGCGCGCACACATACACACATATACACAAACGCACACATACACACACGCACACACATATACACACATGCGTGTGCATGCACGCACCCACACATACACACACTACACACACATACACACGCATGTACACACACATATACACACACACTACACACACACACACACACACGCACGCACACTACACACACACATACACACATGCGCGTTCTTCTCAACATTCTCGTACTTCTTCTACCTTATCATGGAGCAGCCATTTTGGTGGTTTCTCTACTGTGCCCTCACCTAGAGCCAGTGCTCCTCAAAAGGGGACACACGCAGGAACCATTGACAGGTAGATCTTTGTGAGTCCCAGGCCTACTTGGTCTATGTAGTAGTTCCAGGCCAAGTAGGAGGCCTCTCCCGGGGAGAAGGCAGGGAGAAGCTCCACCCCACCCCCACAGAGCAGCTCTGAACCTTGCCTCCCTGAACAGCCAAGTTTCCCTTTCCTTTTCCTCTTCTACTTCCCCTTCCGTTTCTCCCTTTCCCTTCTCTCCCCTGCCCCCTTTTTCAACTGACCTAACAGGCCTCAAATGACTTCAGAGTCATGCCAAGTGCTCAGATTTCCCAGCTCCCTTCCCTTTCTGGAAGGCACGCATCAGACAGGCTCTATCCCCAGGCTGTGGACACACCAGAAAGCACAGTGGCGAGCCTCGTGGCCAGGCAGCCTAACTCAGCAATCCTTTAGTTCTGAGAAGAAAGAGTTGGTGAGAGCTCCCTAAATTCTTTAATACCCAATTAAACCAACAAAAGCGAGGAAGGTAAAGATGGGAGGTAAGTTTACATTGCAAAAGATGGACGCAAAATCCAGCCTTAGAGTTTGTTTTGTTTCTGAGATGGGTCTCACTGTGTAGCTCTAGCTAGACTGGAACTCGGTAGGTTGACCAGCTGACCAGGTTAACCTCCAGTTCACAGTGGTGGCCAGTGGGATGATGACACATGCTGTAATCTCAGCTCTCAAGAGACTGAGGCTGCATAGTATGTGTTTGGGATCAGCCTAAGATACACAGCAAGTTCTAGGCCAGCCTGAGCTACAAGGCGAACTCCTATCCAAAAAATAGAAAATAAAGGAGTGAGAGCTCGTGAGGCAAAGGTAGTTTAACTCCTCCTCCACTGTGGGCACACTCCATGTTCCAACACCCCACAGGACTGTAGCAGAGCCAGTCTCCCCACAGCTAGATGGGGAGACACAGGATGTCTTCATGGCACCAATGCTCCTGCCCCCACCATTCCTTAGAAGAAGCTAATGGGGGGCTGGAGAGATGGCTCAGAAGTTAAGAGCACTGCCTGCTCTTCCAAAGGTCCTGAGTTCAATTCCCAGCAACCACATGGTGGCTCACAACCATCTGTAGTGAGATCTGGCGCCCTCTTCTGGACTGTAGGAATACATGCAGACAGAATACTGAGAATACTGTATACATAATAAATAAATTTTAAAAAAAAACACTTACTATAAAAAAAAAAGAAGAAGAAGAAGAAGCTAATGTGTAATCCCAGAGGAAAAACTACAGGCTTGGAGGAAGTGTGCCAAGGGTAAAAGGGTGGCCAGGAATACATGCCAGAAAACCCAGGACAGGGCCAGGTCACAGGCCCCAGTCCCTCTGGAGCCAAAGCCAGCGCCTCCCGAGTTTGCTTTACCCTGGTGGAGAGCAGTATCATCCAGCCGACCCAAAAGTCACCACTGGCACACTTCCAGAAACAGGGCCAGACCGGGGAAGCACGAGCCAGCGACACGGCAGAAGGCCTGGCTTAGCATCAATCAGGAGGAGAAGTAGAGCCTCCCGCATGGCTGGGTAACCGCTACCTACCTCGTCTAAAGTCTAGGTTGCCAGAGGGCTGACTCCCACGGGCCTCCTCATTTGCTCCAGTGACTCTCAGTGCCAGGTCTTCCGAGACTGCTCTTTTGCTAAGGGACCAATAACACCAGTGAGCCAATTTGGAAAAGCCAAAGGAGCCACTGGCTCCCAGAACGGACATTTCCCCGGCGTTTCTGGTTTTTTCCCCCTTCACTGTAAAAGCCGAGAGAGACTTGTCCTAAAACAACCCTCAAGCTGCTGCGTGGAGCATGGGAAGCCGTCGCGCGCCACCACGTGCCTGGCAGAGGATGCTCAGGTGACCACAGCAGCTCCTTCAGTCTTCGTTTCTCGCTGCCCCAAATTGGCAAGAACGGGCTGCAAGGTTGTCTCACCCAGCAGTGCTGAGACGCCAGGGCAGTGACGGGGAAAACCTACGAAAGCTGAGCCTGTGCGCTCAGAACTTGGCAAGGACGGAAGAGGACGGAAGTGTTTGTTATCTGTGGGTACGTGATTTAGAACCATAAAGATGGTCACCTGTTGGGGAAGCAAGGTGACTTGAGAGACCTGATCTACCCTTCAGAGAAGATTTATCTTGGCTCTGACCCAGGCTTGTGAATACACGAGTAGAGATGGCCTGGGGTTGGAGAAGTGAACACGCCTCATGACTTCTGGAACGTGTTCTTCCCTGTAGCTCAGACAGGTCCTTCCTTCAATGGTCTGAGCCAATGCACTTTCAGTGTGCTATTTTCAAAGACTGGAGCCAGAATGAACGGAAAGAACCCACTAAAGAGCCACGAACTGCGGTTGTACTGGGCAGTCTCACTTCCAAACCCTCGTGGCTCTTTAAGGACAGATGAGGAAAGCCATCTACAGATTCAACGCAATGCCCAGCAAAATTCTTCAAAGACCTCGAAAGAACAGTACTCAACTTCATATAGAAAAGCAAAAAACCCTGGATAGCCAAAACAATCCTGTACAATAAAAGACCTTCTGGAGGCATCACAATCCCTGCCTTCAAACTCCACTACAGAATTGCAGTACTGAAAACAGCCTGGTATTGGCATAAGAACAGAAAGGAGGACCAACAGAACTGAATAGAAGACCCGGATATAAATCCACACATCTTTAAACACCTGGTCTTTGATAAAAAAAAAAAAAGCAAAAAATATCAAATGAAAAAAGAAAGCATATTTAACAAGTGGTGTTGGCATAACTGGGTATCAACATGTATAAGAATGAAAATAGACCCCTATCTATCACCATGCATAAAACTCAAGTCCAAATAGATCAAAGACCTCAACATAAAGCCAGTCACACTGAACCTTATAGAAGAGAAAGTGGAAAATAGACTTGAA
>NW_026068039.1:1620601-1627430 GCF_014885135.2 Alexandromys fortis | reverse complement strand
GCACCAGATCTCATTACAGATGGTTGTGAGCCACCATGTGGTTGCTGGGAATTGAACTCAGGACCTTTGGAAGAGCAGGCGGTGCTCTTAACCACTGAGGCATTTCTCCAGCCCCTAAATAAAACATTTTATAAACTTAAAAAAAAAAAAGGGCAGGTGAGGCTTTCCCGCCAACTTGAATTCAATGGAACATCCAATATTCTTGAGTTTCGTGAATGTCTACCAGGACCAGCAACGAGCATGCAGCCTTGCCCGGATGCTCTTGGTCACTCTTGGCTCTGGCTGCACCTTTTGCTTTAATCTCTCCCTCTCCTTGGAAAATCAACCTCAAAAAATGGGACAGAAAAATGGAAAAGTAAATACTGTGTGTCTTAATTCTACTTTTGTTTATTTTGTTTTCTGAGACAAGGTCTTACTATAAAGCCTTGTCTCATGGCAACCCTCCTGCCCCAGCCTCCAGAGTGCTGGAATTACAGGCCATACCCCTAGCTGCCCTAATTCTACTCTGAGCTTTAGCTCCTATGAAAGGAAGGCTTCTGTTTGTTGAGGTTGTTTGTGCACATCGTGGGGGTCCTCAGTGGCATGCAGGGGGGGGGGAGCTGTACTTTGCCCCAGGCTCCCCACTCAAGATTTCTGACTGAGGCCCGCTCTCCTCCTCCCCAACATCGCTCACCACCTGCAGCAGGAAAGGAGATGCTTCATCCCCCCTGCCTGCCAAGGCTGCCAGGTTTAGGAGAACTGCCTCTGCTTTAGAGAAACTTCTCCCGTGGAAATCTACAGTCAGAACAGCTCACCTTTCTTGCTGTCATGTATGGTAGCTTGTATTTCATAGGGTGGACACACACCAGGTTATTTCTATGGCCCTTTTCTTTCTTTCTCCTCTTCCATGCAGTCCTGGATGGACCCTCAGTCACGATCCCACCGCCTGGCCTAGCTGAAGCCTTATCACCTCAGACCTGTGCCCCTACTGCAGCTCGTCCCCCACCTCATTCAGTCACAGGCCACACGTGAAGGCGTCCATGGGTCCTGCTTTTATCTCTACTGTCTGCTCAAGAGCCTATAATGGCTCTTCATTACCTCAGCCACTGAGTAAAATCACCTGGTCAGGTCACTCTCAAGTCAGAATCCTACTTTTTGTTGGTTTGCTTTTTTGAGAAGAGTCTCATACAGCCCAGGCTGCCGTTAAACTCCTGGCTGTCTGCTTCTGTCTTCTAAGCACTAGGACTGTAGGCATGCACCACCTCACCCACCTGGGATCCACTTTTAGCAGCATTTTCTCCAAATCAGAAAATTGGTGTTATGCAATTTTTAATTTTTATTCTTTGTTTTGTTTTTTTGAGATAGGTTTTCTCTGTGTAACAGCCTAGCTGTCCTGGAACTTGAACTCACAGAGATCTGCCAGCCTCTGCATCCCAATTAAAGGCATGTATTACCACCATCCGGCTGATTTTTATTCTGTGTGTATGTATGTGTGTGTGTGTGTGGTATGTGGTGTGTGTGTGTGTGTATGTGGTATGAGTGTGTGTGTATGTGGTATGAGTGTGTGTGTATGTGTGGTGTGTGTGGTATGTAGTATGTGTGCAGAGTGTGTTGTGTGCATGGTGTGTGCATGTATGTATGTGGTGTGTGCATGTATGTGGTATGAGTGTATGTGTGTGGTATGAGTATGTATATGTGGTGTATGTGTGGTATGTTGTATGTGTGTGCATGTGTGGTATGAGTGTGTGTATGTGTCATGTGAGTGTGTGTATGTGTGGTGTGAGTGTGTGTATGTGTGGTGTGAGTGTGTGTATGTGTGGTGTGAGTGTGTGTATGTGTGGTGTGCGTGTGTCTAGGTGGTGCAGGCCACTATGCACACGTGGAGTCAGGAGTCAGTGCTCTCCTTCCTCCATGTGCTCCAGAGACTGAACTTAGGTGAAACTTGCAGAGGAAATTCTGTTATCCACTGAGTTATGTTTCCAGTTCTGATTTTTAAAATTCATACCCAAGTATGGCTATATTTATTTCAAGTAAAAGAGATTTCTATGCTACTTATTCTATGTATAATTTTGTAGTGATACTTCCATGTAAGTATGGATCTACTTCACGTATCAGTACATGGGCACACCATGATCTGGTCACCCATATACCCAGACAGAATAGACACAGACCTGCAGAAAGTTCCCGGACATGGTCTAGCTGGTCTAAGACATTGCGCTGACCTTCAGAGACACTGTGCTAATTCACATCCCGCCATGTGCACCCCCAGCCCCCAGCTACTCTCCCTGAGCTGCTTGCACAGTAAGTGCGTTTACCCATTGAGTTATATTGCCGGCTATTCTGCACACACGCCCCTCCCCACCAGCTGCACTCCCCCAGCTGCACCCCAGCCCCTCTTCTTTAATATTTGTTGTTGATCTACATTGAAATCCAATATTTCATTTTTGTTTGTGTTTTCTAGATTGAGATTAAGATTGCCTTTTTCTTCGTACTTCATTTGTATTTGTTCTGACTTTGGAATAATTTCTTCAGGGGCATTGCTTTTTCCTTACTAATTTGTGAGAGCTATGTATGTATGTATGTTAGAAATACGTTCTTTAAAAACCTAATCACCAGGTGTGTGCAGGAGGCAGACTCAGGTGAACCTCTGTGAGTTCAAGGTCAACCTGGTCTACATTTCAGGTTCCAGGCTAACAAGAGATTCACAGTGAGCCCCTGTCTCAAAAACAAACAAACAAAACTCCCTAATTTTCTTCTACTACATACGTTACTTTGTTACTTTTTTTAATATTTATTTATTTATTATGTATACAATATTCTGTCTGCAGGCCAGAAGAGGGCACTAGACAGATGGTTGTGAGCCACCATGTGGTTGCTGGGATTTGAACTCAGGACCTTTGGAAGAGCAGGCAATGCTCTTAACCACTGAGCCATCTCTCCAGCCCTACTTTGTTACTTTTGCTCTTATTTTGAGACAAGGTCTCACTCTGAATCCTAGGTTATTCTGGAACTCATAGATAATCCAAGCTGGCCTTGAACTCACAGCAATCCTCCTGCCTTAGCTTCCTTGGTGCTGCTGGGATTACAAGCACCTGCTCTCCGGTTGTGCTGGTTCACCTGTCTACAAGCACACAAGCACCTGCTCTCTGGTTGTGCTGGTTCATGGGTCCATAGGCATAGGAGCACCTGCTCTCCAGCTGTGCCGGTTCACCTGTCCACAGGCACATGAGCACCTGTTCTCCAGCTGTGCCAGTTCACCTGTCCACAGGCACATGAGCACCTGCTCTCCAGCTGTGCCGGTTCACCTGTCCACAGGCACATGAGCACCTGCTCTCCAGCTGTGCCGGTTCACCTGTCCACAGGCACATGAGCACCTGTTCTCCAGCTGTGCCGGTTCACCCGTCCACAGGCACATGAGCACCTGTTCTCCAGCTGTGCCGGTTCACCCGTCCACAGGCACAGGAGCACCTGTTCTCCAGCTGTGCTGGTTCACCTGTCCATAGGCACAGGAGCACCTGTTCTCCAGCTGTGCTGGTTCACCTGTCCACAAGCACAGGAGCACCTGCTGTCCGGTTGGGCTGGTTCACCTGTCCACAGGCACAGGTGCATCTATCTTTCCTGCTGCTTCATGTCTTTTTTTCTCTTTAGTGTGAATTTTCTATCAAACATCTACAGTCCTTGCAGGAAGAAGAGGAAAGAACCAGGTCTTAGAGCTGATTTCTGGGCGGGCTGGAGAGAGAGCTCGATAAGTAAGGGCACTTGCGAGTTCAGTCCTTAGAACCCATGTGGTGGTGGAAGGAGAGAACCAACTCTAAAAAGCTTTCCTCTGACTGCCCAAAAACAACAAGGCCTGAGTGTACACACACACATGCGTGCACACACACAGACACAAATAGAATTTCTAAAGCTCTTTCTGTCTTTGGTGAGAACACTGGACAACAGCAATGGGAACACAGTCCGCAGTGGCCTGGATGATGTTCAAGGGCAAATGTGGAAGAGAAGGAAGTCTGGAGGAGGAAGATGGGTTGAGAGGAAACAGGAAATGTGGATGGGATATGTTGAGTTTAAGATACCTAAGTGCCACCAAGGTTACCATGCCAACAGTGTGTGGCTATTGTGAGTGGCAAACCCAGAAAAGAAATCCAGGCTGGAGACACAGATTCAAGAGCACTTGACAGACCAAATGTGGTGGGAGGCAGAAGCCAGAGGAGACTACCATAAGTTCAAGAGTAGCCTGGTCTACATAACGAATTCTAGATCAGCCAGAGACATAGAGCAAGGACAGTCTCAAAAGAAAAAAAAAAAAAGACATACTGGTGTCAGTTGAAGACATAAGCAGGAGGCATCACTGGAGAGAGTAGAGAAGGGATGGGCTCTTAGGAAACAGCCTCAAAGGTTGTGACTGGCTTCCTCTGGGTACAAGCTATGCCAGTATTCTAGGAACTTGCTCACTTGTTTTACAGATTTACATGTCCCTGCCCACAGGTCACTGCTTATCTCTAAGGACTGAAGGGAGACTACAGGAGGGAGATTTAACAGGAAAAGTGGGGATTTTATAATGTTATATCTGCTCCATAAAAATGAGCTGCGTGACCCTGATGACCCTGTGCAGTGAGGTCCTGAGCTGATGTTTAGATAAACAGTCCCCAACAAGAAGGCAGGGCTGCTCAGAATATAACCCATAAATCCTGAGAGGTTGGAGGGGGTGTGGGGGATACAGGAGAAGCCTCGGTCCTTAGAGCAGGAGCTGGTGACACCTAGAGACAAGAAGGTGGAGTCCCATTCTCACTTCCTGTCTCAAAGTGGGAGAAAGCCCATTTCTGGAGCTTCACTCTAGCTTGGGGTGCTACATGCCCCCTCAGCAGGGAGTCAGGGCCCTGTGATCAAATCCTGCCCCTCAGCAGGGAGTCAGGGCCCTGTGATCAAATCCTGCCCCCCAGCAGGGAGTCAGGGCCCTGTGATCAAATCCTGCCCCTCAGCAGGGAGTCAGGGCCCTGTGATCAAATCCTGCCCCTCAGCAGGGAGTAAGGGCATAGTGGTCAAATCCTACCCCTCACGCTTTGTTTTGGGGTTGTTTTGTTTTGGTTACCTGAACTGGCATTACTGTTTCTTGGCACGACTTCATCTGCCCTTCCTTTTGTGACAAGCCCTTCAGAACTACCTTCCATCAATACTGTGTTCCGGTAGATTTCTAACTATTCAGGGACTACCTCAGTAGTAAAAACACTAGCTGCTCTTGCAGAGGATGAGGACCAGGGTTTGGTTCCCAGAACCCTTATGGCAGCCCATAATCACCCATAACTCCAGTTCAGGGCATACAAGCTTCATCGGCACCAGGCATGTATGTCGTGCACATACATGTGGGTAAGCATTTATACACAGAAAAATTAAATAATAAATATAAAAATAAATAACTTCCTTAAGAAAAACAAATGGCTTAGAAAACGCCTCCTCTGCTTCCTTTTTGAGGATTTGTGATTCTTCCTGACAACCTCTGCTGAGGCCAGGGCATGGAGAGCAGGGAATTCAGGACGAGAACCCAGTTAAAGCTGCAAACCTTCTTCCAGGAGTAGACAAACCAACATGACATCCAGTTAGCCCCCAAAGCAACAGGCTGTCCAAAGTGGCCAGCAGAGTAGGCAGGACTTCCTCCCCACTGAGGTCTGGTTACAGCACACTCCCAAGTGTGCTACTGGACAAGAGCAAGGAGTCTAAGAGGGAAGGTGCATGGTGGACAGGGCCTGGTACTATAAAATACACACTAAAGGCAAGACAGAGGAAAGCAGAGACAGGAGGCAGTACTGTTACTTAGGGCACAGAACACATGCCAGAGTCCCTCCCTCCTGGGGCTGCTAGCCCCAGAATCGTCAATCAAGCTCATAGCTGACTTTGAGCCTGCATATGAGATTGCAGATTTTGAAAGGCTGGTATTCTAGAAACTTCCAGAGTCCTACTACTCTGTTAAAAGAGGTCCACATCTTATCAAACCTGGGGGGGGGGGCAACAAGAACAGGAATTAAACCTACAAGACCTGAGTGAAGTCAAAGTCTGGGTCCAAAGGAAATGGTATAGGCAGGGTGCTGAGACCTGAGCTGGCCCTGTCCAAGATTTCCTAGGGCAAGAAAATTGGGATAATCCAAACCATTGAGATAGTTTGAGCTCCAGAAAGACTCTCTCTGGATGAGGGCAGGCTGCATTTGGGTCTGACTCTCAGGGCTGTTCCAGAAGCTCAAGGTATGGACAAAGGAGTTGTATATAGGTAGTGAGTAGCTTCTCACACGCGTATTTGCTTCCTGCAAAGCCCTTTCTCTCAGCACAGCTCACTGGAGGAAGTGCCCTACCCTTGCTGTCACTAGAGGCCTCTTTTTTACGCCATCATTGTGCGTCATTTCTGGGAAGCTGTGCCTCCCCTTCCTGAGATCTATGACAGTCTGAGGACACCGCAGCAAACCACAGACCCAAAAGTTTTGCACTCCGGGGTGTAGTCTGGACACCAACCGCTCTCCACACCCCTGTATCCCAGCCCCCCCTGGGAACCTCCCTGCCCAGCATTCACTCTTGGGTCAAGAACCTTCATCCCCAGCAGTCCTAGGTGCCTGTCTTCCTATAGGCAAACTGAAGGACACAAGTGTTCCCTTAGGGCCCAGCTTTTCTTTGTAGAGCCTTTACCTCAGATCCACTGGAGTCTCTCTCCTGTCCCTACCACTAAGGGGAGTATGCCGCTCCCCTCCCTATTACTCCCACAGTCTAGTTCTAAATCAATCTCATGTTCATTTCCAAGTCATGCCCAAAAGGTTCTCTCTCTCTCTCTCTCTCTCTCTCTCTCTCTCTCTCTCTCTCTCTCTCTCTC
>NW_026068039.1:1596948-1620206 GCF_014885135.2 Alexandromys fortis | reverse complement strand
GCCACCACTGCCCGGCTCAGCTTTCATTTTCAATTGAGTCCCAAAGATTTGAATCAAGAGCCAGGCCTGAAGGCAAAGATCTGTATTCCTTGCTACTTGGAAGCCTGAGAAAGGAGGGTCACAAGTTCAAGGCCAGCCTGGACAACTTTATGGGACCCTATATCAAAACAAAAAGCAAAAAGTAAACTGAGCATGTAACTTAGTGATGGAGTGCTTGCCTAGCATGTGTGACCCTAGGTTCAGTCTCCAATACTCCTACACACACAGGAACACAAGTGCGCGTGCAGCACGCGCAAATTAAATTCAGAGACTTTCAGCTGTGAATTTCCAAGTACTAGCAAAAGGCCAGGGAAAGTCTTTAGAAACAAGACATTCTTGGTCCCTTGGAACTCGCACCAGCTCTCTCTTTATCCTGTCACCGGGCACCCTCTAGCTGTCTCCTCTGCTGGCCGGGGCCAGGACCACTTGGACCTGTGCCATCTTCCACAGACATCTGGTCTTCCTCAGAAAGGCAAGAGAGCGCCAGCCTTATTTACTCAGGAACAATTCACTGTAACAGTCACAGGACAGGTGTGGCTGGCTCCAGCCCAGGCAATGTGGCACGCTACACCCTCTCTGCTGCATCATAGCTTACTCACTGGGACACAGAAGACTCCATGTGAGACATAACAGGGTCATTAAGCCATAAGTCAGCCAGCGGTTGGATTTCAACACTTGTGGGCAAAGCAGATGCACTGGCTAAACAGGTTGCTATGGACAAAACTGTGAGGTAGAGAAAGACGGCATCTTTCCGTGGCTCCCCAGCCTCCTTTCCTGAATCTCACCAGAGACAAAGCTCCGGGAAACAGCTGGGGCTTTGGGCTGATGGAAGCAGGAGAAACCAGTCCTAGTTAGCCTTTGCTAGCTGTGTGGCCTCGAGCAAGGCACACAATACAGCTCTCTTGTTTTTGGCCCACTCCAGCAGAACAACCTAAGGCAGGGGCTCACAATTGGTGGGTCAAGACCCCTTTGGGGATCAAATGACCCTTTCACAGGGGTTGCCTGAGACCATCAGAAAACAGATATTTACATTACAATTCATAATAGTAGAAAAGTTAGTTAGGAAGTAGCAACAAAATAATTTTATGGTTGGGTCACCAGAATATGAAAAACTGTATTAAAGGGTCCCAGCATTAGGTAGGCTGAGAACCACTGCTCCATGACTTGAATTACAACCCAATAGTACAGGAAAGGCAAAGTGGACACTCTTGGCCAATGAGAATGCAAGCTTGTTCTTCCCATCTGATCTTCCTTATCCATGCGGTCCTCACCTTGGGCTAGCAGAGGGCACAGCTTGAGGGTGGCAGGTGAGAGGATACAAGGCCTTGGCACCCCAACTACTCTATTCTCCAAGCCTAAGTATGTACCCTACAAAGCTTCTTGTCTTTTTTGCGACCCTATCGAAGTTTCTTCCTATCCCTTGTCACACTTGATCACACTGTCCACAAAAGCAAGTCTGAGGACCCAAGTTCCAGAACACACGAACATGACTTCAGTTCTGGATTAACTCCATGAAGAAGTTCAGGTCTTTAACGAAGGAGGGAGCTCAGTTAGGCACTTGTTTAGCATACACAAGGCCTTGAGTTCCATCCACAGCAATGCAAAAGCAGGGCATGGTGGCCCATGGCTGTAATCCCAGCTTTTGGGAGGCAGACACAGAAGGATCAGAAATTCAAGGTAATCTTCATCTACATAAGCAAACTCAAGGCCAGGCGGGGCTATGTAAGATCCTGTCTCAAAAACAGACAAATAAGTAACAACAGCTCTGAAGTCAGAAATTTTGAACAGAAGAAAGGATGTGTCCTGGCTCTCCCAGAGGTAGAGAGATGAGTATCACCTCCTTCTCTGCAAGCCAAGTTTCCATGGCTCTGAGCTGGAAAAGAATCCAAAGTCACAGACCATCAGCCCAGACTGCTAGCTGTCACAACTCAGTCAGTAATAGGTCCAGTGTGAACTCAGGAGGCCGTCCCTCCTGCTCTAGCCCAAGTGCTAGTGCAGTGCTGTTTTCCTGGGAGTTTTCCAACCTGAAGCTCTAACAGATCCTGGCTACAATCAGAACTTTGCACAAGTTCTTGGGAGGCCTGGGCCTCACTTCCACTATCAAACCTTTGTTCATAAAATGATTTCAGTGAGGCCCAGTATGGTCCTCCATCTTGAAGGGCCATCTCAGGGAAGTTTCTAGGCTTTCCACATACAGGATTGTAGAAGCAAATCATTATGGCCAAAACTGGCCTGGACATAATCAACTGGACGATATTATACTGACTACAAATCACAACTCAAGTGGTTCACAGCAAGAGGTATTTTGCAGCCATGCCCGTGTTCTATATATCTTCTTGCTGGCATGTTCCCGGAGAGCCAGGGTATTGGCCCAGCCTGAAGTCTCAGGAGATGGATGCATCTTGGAGCGAAAAAGGTCAGAAAACAGCACATCTAGTGGTACAAAGAGGAACTGAAAAAGTTGAGGCAGCAGAGGGCCAGGTCCAGGTGGGGTTACCCAGCAGAAGGCATTGTTTTTTTCCATGTTTAAATTCTACATGTACGGCTGTTTTGCCTGCGTGTATGTCTGTCGGTGCATCTTGTGCACGCAGAACCTGTGAGGGTCTGGACAGAGTGTCCATCCGTCTCCAGGACTCAAGTAGCACATGCTTGTTAGCAGCCATGTGGAAACTAGGAACCAAACCTGGGTCCCCTGGAAGCAGTCACTGCTCCCAACTGCTGAGTCATTGCTCTAGCTCCTCAATAAACATTTAAGGGTGTTGGTAAGTACCAGGCCTTTGCTTAGACCCAGGATATGAGAAGAAACAAAACCAATGAAGCATTTTTAGAATTTCCAGAGATGAAAGCAGCATCCAAAACCAGCAGTCTAGACTGAAGAGACGCATGTCACTGCCAATCACAGGTTCCCAGAGAAGTCACTAGCAGGTGAGGAGTTGGGCAGGAGCTGGCTCCCTTCAGCAGCAGAGCCACTGTGCACCTACCCACTCCCACCCCCTCCCCATACGCACACCCAATGCTACCAGAAAATTGTTCCTTCTCTACTTACAGCTGTGAATTGCAGGCTACCTGCATCACCCTGAAAGCTCCAAAGAATGAATGGCATGTGCTGTGGGGACATGACTCTAGAAGACACAGTAACCCAAAATGGGAAGCATCCAAGTTTTGTTTTGTTTTTTAACTTCCAGAAAAAGAGGGGCAGGGGGTCACCTTGTCACCACATTTCTCTGGAAAGTTAGGGCAGAGCTGTGGAGGCTTGAGAGACGGTTCAGTGACAGAGCTGGGTTCATTCCCCAGCACCCATATGTAGCTCACACCCATCCTAACTCCAGTTCCAGAGGATCATTGCCATCTTCTGACCTCCACGGGAACCAGGGGTGCACATGGTACACATACACACAAGCAAAGCGCTCATATACATGAAAATAAACAATAAAAGGGACCTGTGAGAAGACACCCGGTGTCAACTACTTAACAGGGTGAATGGCCTGACATTAGTCATTTCAATAGCTCGGTGTACAGAGTAAATGTGCAGAGCCAGTGAAAGTGAGCAGGACCCAGAGGGGAGTGTAGTGGCTACAGAGATCTCCAATGTCTGGTGTCTTTGGGCCTCCATTTTCATTATCACAGTGCAGAGGTAATGGTTTGTGCATTAGGCTCTAGAGATATTCTGACTGTCGGGCTTCAAACAGCAGAAATTGATTCCAGAGTCTGGAGAGCAGACTACAAACAGGTGTCAGTAAGACTACACTGGAAAAGGCAGAGGAAAAATCTGTTCCTGGTGATAGCTGGTTGTCCTTGGAGTAGTGAATGGCAGCGTGCAGAACCCGAACCCCTGCCTCCACCCCCATGGATATCTTAGAGAACACTATCACTGGATCATGATCTGCCACCTTATTCATCTTAGTTACATCTGCAAAAGCGGTTACGTCCCAGTTGGAGAGAAGGCTCAGTGGTTAAGAGTGCTTTTGTCCTTGCCAAGGATTAGAGTTTAATTTCCAGCCTCCAAACCCAGTAACTCTAACTCCAGGGGATCCAACACTCTCTGGACTTTATTGGCACTGCACTATTGTGAACACACATACACACTACATTATCATAAAACAAGAAAAGAATCTCTCAAGTCTACCACTTGCATTCACAGGCTCTGATCCACAGACAAGAAGTCTGAGGGGTGCTACTCAACCCGGACAGAGCACTTCTTCAAGAGGGGCTGCTGGTGCTCTGGACCTTACATACCAAGGGTTTCACATGAAATCAGCTTCCATTCATTATTTGTGGCCAGCAGCAGCTGTACTGATATTACACAATTATACCTGGGTCTTCCATTCCAAGTCCAGGCAAGAAACTTCCTGGAACTAGAATTCCGGGTGTTGAGAACAGAATTGGGGTTCAGTGGAGTTATTACCAATCAATACCCCTTCACCAATATTCCACAGTACCCACAAGCCAGAGAAAGTGCCTGTTATAGTCACCTGTTTCTGTGATGTTGGGATCGAGACCAGGGTTTTGGCAGGCTAGACCAGTGCTTTCTGCTATGTCCTGAGCCTGTCATTTGTTTATGAACAAAGCAGAATATTATGTTCACATGAGCGATTGAACCATGTAAAGTAATCCCTTATCAGGATCTGCATGGGAAGTTTACAGAGCTATGCAAAGGCTGCAACCAAGGACAGCAGTCTCCTCACCTAGTCCACAACTAATCACAAGTCAGCAACTCTAACCCTCTTGACCACATTCAGACTCACCCACTCTGTGAAACAGAGACTTGTATCTCTGAATCTCTGAGGATGTGCTGTTCAAGGAGCACATATCTCAGCGTCTGCAGGTACCTCAAACCCCAGCCCTGGACAGGAGGAGGAAGTAATATAGACTGTGGAGTGTGGAGCCAGTCAGGGCTTTAAAGGAAGACTGCCTCAAAACAATCAAAAAAGGATCCTGCTTTTTACTTCTCCTTCAGTGAAGGTTTAGATATTATCCAAATTAAAGAGTAGAAAGGGGGGGGGGAGATAGTTCAGCAGGTAAAGGTGCCTGCCACCAAGCTCATGACACACATGCTAGTGGCACAAGTGCGCACAGGCTGACCACAACTTCTCTCTCTCTCCTCTCTCTCTCTCTCTCTCTCTCTCTCTCTCTCTCTCTCTCTCTCTCTGTCACACACACACACTAAATAAAAATATAAACAATTGTTTTTAAATTTTTTCTTTTACTTTTATTTGTGTGTGTGTGTGTGTGTGTGTGCTTGAAAAGGCTAAAAAAGGGGCATTGAATTCCTTGGAGCCACTGGGTATGGATGCTGGGTGTCGAATTTGGTCCTCTGGAAGAGCAGCACTCTTTAACATTTCTCCAGCCCTTAAAAAGAAAGAAATTTAAAGAAAGAAATGAATCAAGACTCATTGTTGAAATTTAAATATTCAAATTAATAAATTAAATACACAGAGTACTCAAAAGAATAAGAAGCCATTTTTTATAATTTCAAGATAGAAAAGTATATATTTTTTTCTAAACACTGATCTCATGGCAGAAAAGACTGTAAGGGAAAATAAAATCGCCGGGCGGTGGTGGCACACGCCTTTAATCCCAGCACTTAGGAGACAGAGGCAGGTGGATCTCTGTGAGTTTGAGGCCAGCCTATTCTACTAGAGCTAGTTCCAGGACAGGCTCCAAAGCTACAGAGAAACCCTGTCTCAGGGGGAAAAGAAAATAAAATCTACAGAGAGAAGATAACTGTATAAACAACACTGAAAAACAAATGGGATAATTTACAGTTCATGAGTGTCAATAAGCAAAACAATCAGAAAGCTGGGATGCGACTCAGTGGTAGATGCTTGCCCAGTGTGTATATGTAAAGATGATTAACCTTAAGCCAGAAATGGTGGGACAGGCTTGTAATCCTAGCACTTGTGAGATGGATACAAAAAGATCAATTCAATGCAGCCTTAGTTACAGAGCTTTTAGTTTGAGACAAGGACAGACAACATGAGATTCCTGTTCAACTTTTTTTTATCAAAGAAGTAAAAACCAAACCATGTCTATTATCTTACCCAGTACATGTGAAGTCCTGGGTTGATACCAGCACTACAAAAGGAAATAAGTTACTAGCCTAAACATTTTCCTTAGCCTAACTGATGATCCTCCAAATAGGTACTATTACTACCCTCTCTTACCAAAACTGAGGGACACAGGAAGGTAAAGGACTTACCCCGGGTCAAGCCGACCAGCTCCACAGTCACATTCTGAAGCATGGTGTTACCAAACCATGTTTTCTACCCATCAGCTGGGGAATACATAGAAACACAAGACTCAGTGTTCTTAGAACCACAGGGAAAACACCAAGCATGGTTGTACCCAAACACCTTTAACCCCAGCACTCAGGAGGCAGAAGCAGGGGAATCTCTAGGAGTTAGAGGCCAGCCTCGTCTACCCAGTGATTCCAGGCCAGTATGGCTATACAGTGAGACACTGTCTCACAATCAACAACGCTGAGTACACATATTCATCATACATGGTATTGTGTACTCATACATAAGACATTTCCACACAAGTACACTGTATACTGATCACATTCTTCACTACTACCCTCCACTTTCTTACCCCATTCTCATCAGAGCCTACATGTTATACATACCTACATGATTTTATATAGCTATATAAAACCTAGGAGCCACACATGAAAAAAAGCACACTATGGTTTTTTGTATGTCTGAGACTGGCTTAATTTAAGAAAGATGGGCTTCAATCGTATTGTGCAGCCCAGGCTAACCCAGTTTGACCTTCCACTGTTTGGGGGTTTTTGTTTGTTTGTTTGTTTGTTTGTTTGTTCTGTTTTAGTTTTTGAGACATCACCTCATGTAGCCCAGGAAGGCCTTGAACCCACTATGTACAGAGGCTAACCTAGAATTCTTGATCTTCCTGACTCTATGCCCTTAGTACTAGGATCATAGCTATGTGCTACTTGAAGGTTACATTTTTGAGGGATGCTGGTTCCATGAACTGGTATGGTAAATGTGCATATACTTTAACTTTATTGTTCCATTCCTTAGAACCTCTCCTAAGGCAACAGTAGACAGAGGTACAGAGATGTATATACGAGCACACTGTGTACATAAGACCCAAAATATAACAAATGAAAGTAGCATTTAACCACTCAATGCGTAAGCATAGTGTATTCAAGGAACTGTGCCAAACAGGTACTAAGAAGTACCTAAAAAGGGGAAGAAAAACCATCCACCTGGAGCTGGCTTCCTATAGGAAGGAGGTAGGTAATAACCAAATGAGAAAGTATGTAGTGAATCAAACAGTATGAAGTGTTACTGATAAAAAGCAAAAGGGAAAAAGATACAGGGACTTTAAAAATATTAGGTAAAGGGTCAGAGCATATGCTGCTGACAACATAAGATGAACTGATTAAATATTATGAAATAGGCATGCAGTGGTGGCGCATGCCTTTAATTCCAGCACTTGGGAAAAAGAGACAGGCGGATCTCTGTGAGTTCTAGGACAGCCTGGTCTACAGAGTTCCAGGAAGGCTCCAGAGCTACAGAGAAATCCTGTCTCAAAAAAACTAAATAAACAAAATAAATATTATGAAATAAATGCACTACTATGGAACTACTCAGTGAAATAACTACTAAGCTATCCATTGCTGCATCCCACAAAGCTTGGTCCTACAACTCTGACCAGGGCACTGAAGGACTAAAGAAAGGACAGATATACATACGGAAAATCTGGGGTCAGGCACATTCTCTGATGGAGTTGTACCCTGGAATCCCAGAGCCTTATTCCCAGAGGAGGAAAGAAGCAGTGAAGAAGTCTGTAGGACAGGTCTCAGGCTGTGAACTTCATGGAAGAAGCTGCAGTTGCTACTTTTTGCATACACTGGTCAATCATTAGTACATACTCTGTACTCGAGTAAAGGAGGCAAGCTTAGCCAGTTCTCAGCCTGACCCATATGAGAAATAACCAATTTCTCACGGGTCCAAAACTTTGATCCTTGCTATGTCAACAATACACATTCATTCAGGACTTCATGGCTCCTTATAATCTATTCTGTACTTGTTGACAGGAAAAGGTGTCTCTTTTACATTTATTTATTATTTGTGAAATGGTTTCTATGTAACCCTGACTGGCCTAAAACTAGCTCTATAGGCCAGACTGTATCTATAGACAAGATATTCTTTTTTTTTAAAGATTTATTTATTATGTATACAATGTTCTGTCTATATATATGCTTACAGGCCAGAAGAGGGCTGTGAGCCACCATGTGGTTGCTGGGAATTGAACTCAGGACCTCTGGAAGAGCAGCCAGTGCTCTTAACCTCTGAGCCATCTCTCCAGCCCTAGACAAGATATTCTTGCCTCTGCCTCAGAAATGTTGGTATTTAAGGCATCTGCCATGATGCCAGGCATGAAAAGGTGTATTTATTGTTGTTTAAAGATTTTTTTTGCTGTTATTTTATGTATATAGGTATTTTGCCCACGTGTATGTCTGTGTACCACATGCACCAGGAGGTCAGAAAAGGATCTTCTGAGCTGGAGCTGGAACCAGTTCTGAGCTACTTTGTAAGTTTTAGGAAATAAACTAGGGTCTTCAGGAAGAGCAACCAGTGCTCTTAAGGGCTGAACCATCTCTCCAGTTCCAAAAGTGGACATAGGCTCCCATGCCTAACCAAGAAGTTACCTGCAATTGACACCCATTTGCAAAGGAAAAAATAGCTTTTCCTAATGGAGTCTCACTGAATAAATTAAACATACTTCAGGGGAGCCTTCATGCCCAGCAATAGATGGCAAACATAAACTCAGTACTTTTCAGACTTTTCATCTCATACTGCTTTGTTTGGGCTGTGGTTGTTTGTTGTTGTTGTTGGACGTGTGGGAGGATCTGGGAGTAGCTGGGGGATGGGAAATCATGATCAAAATATATGAGTTTTTAAGATTTATTTTTATTTTATGCAGGTGTTTCTATGTGAGGATGTTGACTCCCCTGGAATTGGAGTATATAGACAGTTGTGAGCTATCATGTGGGTGCTGGGAATTTAAGCCAGGTACTTTGAAAGAGCAGCCAGTACTCTTCTTAATCACTGAGCCATCTCTCCAGCCCCCAATTTTTTTTTTTCCAAAACAGAATTTCTCTGTCTAACTCTGGCTGTCCTCAAATTCAGTGATACACCTACCTCTGTCTCCTAAGTGCTAGGATTAAAGGCATGAGCCACTACAGTCTGAGGGGTAAAAAATTCAATTAAAATAAAATAGCTGGGCAGTTGCAGCACACACCTTTAATCCCACCACTCAGGAGCCGGAGGCAGGTAGATCTTTGTAAGTTCTAGGACAGCCTGGTCTACTATAGAAGGAATTCCAGGAGAGTCAAGACTACATAGAGTAGTCCTGTTTTGAAAAACAGAAATAAATAAAATGAAGTCATCCAGATGTGGTGATGTCGGCCTGTGATGTGTGCCATCAGGTAGCCCAGGCAAGTGGATCTCATGTTTGAGAACAGCCTGGGCTACAGCAAGACCTGGTCTCAAGATAAGCAAAATCACAGTCTGTGCTCATAATCTACTAATAGCTGGGAGAGAGGACCAACCATAGACAGGTAGAAATATTAAGAGTCTAGGCAGAATGCCAGCCCAGTGGCCCTCCCGCTTACTCCCTCCACCTCCACTGTGTTCCAGAGGGGACTTCTGGACAGCAAAGGCAAGCCTTCAAGTCATTTCAGTCTCCATGCTCCCTTCTGTTCCCAGAAGTCAGGCTGCTGAAGGTTGGAATAGGGGTCTGAGGAAAGTGAAGGCAACCGTTAAGCAATCTGGACGGGATTAAGAAGACAGGTCCCAGGAAGCACAACTCCCTGAAGATCCCTGGGGTTTGAAGTCAGGCCATTTAGCTCCTAATTCTTTCCCTCCTGAGCTCCAGATGCTTGCATCACAGGGAGGCAACAGGCCACAGCCAACCAGAGCTCCTCCCCTCGCACACAGGTGTCTGATTCTGTGGTAGTGAGCATAAGCATCAGATCTAGCATAATTGTGCCTCCTATCTTCCCCTCCTCCACTCAAGCTATGAGCTACTTTGGTAAAGTTAACTCCTGCTCAGTCCCTATACCTGCTGCCTTACACAGCTGCCCCAGAGATGTAGGATCTCCTCACTAGGGCCGTCCAGGAAACAGCTTGGAGCAAAGTGTGGTGACTTACACCAGCAGCGCTTGAGAGGCTGAGGCAGAAGGATTAACATAAATTTGAAGCTAGCTTAGGTGAGCTCCAGGGCAATCTAAGCTACAGAGAGAAAGAGATGGTTGTGAAAAAAAATTTTTTTATGGTGGTCAGTGAGACATCACCAAGCCTGCCAAAATATTTTAATCACTAGAACCCACATGATGAAAAGAGAGAACCTGCATAAATAAGTTGTCCTCTCACCTCCACATACAAGCTGTGGTACACACATACATGTATACACATACATACACATACAATAATAATAATAGTAACAATAACTACTTTAATAAAGAAATGAGATTAGGATATAGTTAAGTTGGTAGAGTACTTGCCTAGCATACATGAAACTTTGAATTCAATCCCCAGCACCATATAAAAGTGGGCATTTTAGCAGCCACTTGTTAACTTCAGCACTTGGAAAATGGAGACAACATCAAAAGTTAGGGTCATCCTCAGGTACACAAAGAGTTCAAGGACAGCCTGAGCTATCAGAGGCTCTGCAGGAAGGGAGGGAGGGAGGGAGGGGAATACAAGTCTGAGTGGACTATGGAATCTGATCAGAAAGAGAAGTGAAGACATCAAAGCACAAGTACAGAACAGTATGCCATGTAAGAGCATCCTTGGAAACTAACTATAGTCACCAGGAGCACTCTCTTTGCTTGGAGAGCAGATGTGCCTTACACAGGACAGATGAGCTGCCTAGACTATCTCATCTGTGTCACTCTCTCCAGCCTTCCAGAGAGCACACTCTGTCTCGGCAAGTACTGTTTTTACTCCAATTCTTCCCACCTTATAGTAAAGTCCAAGCTACCCAGGAAAGCACACAGCATATCCCCAAAAGGGTTAGTGATAGCCTCCCATGTCTTTTTGGCACGTCAAAGCCCCTGTTCTTGCTATAAACTCAAAGGACCATTCCAGGCAATGACCTGGAGCGTACTGTAAAAACTCTGGAGCCTACTGCAAACCTGAAATCCCACAAGCAGAAGATGGCCAGCCAGTTTTACACTACTGAGGTAGAATCTTGCTACACAGCCCAGATCCCCGTTTCAGCTTCTCCAGGCATGTTTTACCAAGGCCTGATCTATTCCTTTTTTTTTTTTTTTTCTTTTTCGACACAGGGTTTCTCTGTGTAGTTCTGGCTGTCCTGGGCCTGGCTCTGTAGACCAGATTAGCCTCGAACTCACAGAGATCCACCTGTCACTGTGCCTCCCGAGTGCTGGGACTAAAGGTGTGCATCACCACCACCCTGCTCTTTCTTACTTCTTTCTGTGACTCACTGGCAGATTCCCACCCATAGTTAGTACTCTCATGTCCCTCCTGAAAATCCAGGGATCAATTCTAGATTGATCAATCCAGCCCTAAGGTCCTACAGCTGTGGAGTCCAGTTCTTAAATCTGATGAGCGTTCCCTCCCTCCAATCAGGGAGCTCCAAGATTACTGCAGACATCCATGTAGGAAGCATGTTTAAAGATAAACTAGCTGACACATGGCTCAACAAGGTAAAGGCCCTGTTATGCATGACTATTTGAATTTGCTCTCCACGATCCACGTGGTGAACGGAGAGCCAACTCCTGCAAGTTGCCCTCTGATGTCCATATGTGCACTATGGCACCTGCATGCAACCCCACACACACCCTACCCCATGCATACAAAATGGATAAAAAAAAATGCAGTAATTTTTTAAAAGATAAAATAGTTGGGGGCTGGAGAGATAGCTCAGCAGTTAAGAGCGCTGACTGCTCTTCCCGAGGACCCGGGTTCAATTCCCAGCACCCACATGGCAGTTCACAACTGTCTGAAAATCCAGTTCCAGCAATTTGACACCCTTACACCAATGCACATAAAATAAAGTTAAATAAACCATAGAAAATTAAAAAAAAAAGATAAAATAGTTGAATCTATTATGTTTACAGAGCTAGACAGATGGCTCAACAGGTACAGGCACTTGCCACCAAGACTGACAACCTGAGTTTAATTTCCAGGATCCACATGGTAGAAGAAGAGAACTGGTTCTACAAAGCTGTCCTCTCACCACCACACATAAGCACTGTAACACACACACACACAAAATTTAAAAATTAAAAACATAATTTAAAAATTGTAGACTGTAGAGATGGTTTAGTTAAAAACACTTGTTGCTAATCCCAGCAATCAGAAGACAGAAAGAAGCAAACTCTATGAGTTTGAGGTCAGCCTCATCTACGTAATGAGCTCCAAGACAAGGCCAGAGTTACATAAACAAACCCTGTCTTTTAAAAATAGCCAAATAATAACAATTTAAACAAAAAAAAAAAAAAAAGGCTCCTAAAAAAAGACAGGAGGGAAAAAGAAAGGTTGGTTTTTAGGGACTTTGAAGCATGCATCACACCAAACACAGAGAGCATCAGGCAACCTCCCCAGAGTCCTGCATGTTATTAACTACCAGGCCCTTCCTATATGACAAAAGAAAGAGGTCTAGTGAAATGGCTCAGTGAGTAAAAGTGCTTACAGCTAAGTCTTCTGGACCTGAGTTAGATCCTGTAAATTCACAAGTGAAAAGAGAGAACCAATTACCCAGAAGCTGTTCTAAGACTCCTACACATACTATGGCACTCATGCACCTCCACATACATACAAATGCAATCGATGCTTTTAAAAGTAAACAAAAAAGAAGGTAGAAAGGGGGAGGGAGAGGAGGCAATGGCTGAGACTGTTTCAGTGATCCCTGTGGTTATTAATGGCCTGCCCTGAGAGGCTTGCCCAGCCCTCCTTACTCTCCATTTACCATTCTGTTCTGGGGTGACCTCAGGACTGCCTTTGCTTCCACCCACGCTTGTGTCATCTTGCAGGCCTCCATCTCCTTACTAACTACTCCATCTGCTCAGCCTTCAGCAGTCATACAAGCAGCGTCCTATCTTCATCCTCTACTTTATTTTCAGCTTGCATGTCCTCTCCAGGACAAGTCCCTGCCATCCTCTGGTCTCAGGAAAATGATTCAGACTCCAGACAAGCAAGTTAGGTGGCACATCCTAGCACGTATAATTACCAAAGGGGATCAAATACAATGATAAAAAGTCAAGGTCAATTCTACTCAGAGATTATAAGAAAAATATGCAAATAAATCAGAAAAATACTAGGTAATGGCAATTGTTATGCAAAGAAAAATATGGGGCAGAGAGATGACTCAGCAGTTAAAAGCACGTACTGTTCTTGCTGAGGACCCAGGTTCAGTTCCCAGCACTCTCATGGCAGCTCACTGTAACTCCAGTTCCGGGGGATCTAATACTCTCTTTGAGACACACACAATAGATAGATAAATTAAGAAAAAGTATGAAGTCAAATTGTAAAAAGGACAAATAAGGTAATAGACAAGTGTCTGGAATCCTCAGGTGGTCAGGAAGTCCTCTTTAAGGAGAGCAGTTAAAAGCTGGGTTCTTAATGGAAGAACACAGACTGAAGATAAAGCTTTCTAGACGAGTAACACACACTGTAAATTCCCAATGGAAATACTGCTGATGTCCTTTTATTTTATTTTAGGTTTTTCAGGACAGGGTTTCTCTGTGTAACAGTCTTGGACATCCTGGAACCCTCTCTGTAGACCAGGCTGGCTTCAAACTCACAAACATCCACCTGCCTCTGCATCCTAAGTGCTGGGATTAAAGGCGTGTGCCACCACTGTCCAGCTTTTGTTTTATGTGTGAGTGTTTACAAGGATGTCCTTGCACCATGTGCATGCAGTGGCCCACAGAGGCCAGAAGAAGGTATCAGATTTGCCAGAACTGGAGTTACAGGTGGTTGTGAGCCACAATGTGGGTGCTGAGAACAGAACCCAGGTCCTGTGTAAGAGTAGCCAGGGCCATTTTATTTTCATACCGTTTTATATTTCTTCAAGCACTTGGTATGGGCTAGTTCAGTCTCCTCCATTCAGCAAGTCCCTTGTGGTTACAACAGTTTTAAATGTGTGCACTAAGTGAACTTTGTATTTCTCAAACATCTGTTCCTCTCAGGGCTCAAAAAAACTCTTTAATAGGAACTGCTTAATTTGCTGGGCAGTGGTGGAGCACTCCTTTAATCCCAGCACTCAAGAGGCAAAGGCAGGTGGATCTCTGTGAGTTCAAGGCCAGCCTGGTCTATAAGAGCTAGTTTCAGGACAGGTTTCAAAGCTACAGAGAAACCCTGTCTTGAAAAACCAAAAACCAAACAAACAAAAAAGAACTGCTTAATTCATAAATGATTCCTTGGGTCTGTCTCCCTTCCTCTGGACTCCTATACTTTCTCCACATAGCCTAGACTGAAGACACTGCAGCTTTTCTGTCCTGATAGCAGCTACATGTGTCACTCTGTATATCTGAGACATACGGTCTTCAATTGGTGAGATATGAAATATGAAGTCATCTTTATTGCAACCAAGCTCTGAGAGTCACTCTTCCCTTTCTTTCTGTTCACTAGTAGAATTTATTACATTATTAGAATTTATTTCTAAAGGTTTGTTTTCTTATTTTTAATTCTGTGGATGTGTCTGTGTATGCATGGACACTACAGCTGGAGTTACAAGTGGTTGTGAGCAGCTAGAGTAGATGCTAGGAACCAAACTTATGTCCTTCGCAAGAACAATCAGCAAGCAATCTTAACTACCGAGCCATCTCTCTAGCTCCTTGGTTACAATTGAAAATACGGTATTCTTTTTTTTTTCCCTGAGATAGTGTTTCTCTGTGTAGCTTTGGCTGTCCTGGAACTTGCTCTGTAGACTAGGCTGTCCTCAAAGTCACAGAGATTCACTACCTCTGCCTCCCCAAGTGTTGGGATTAAAGATGTGTGCCACCATTGCCCTGCTTTTAAATACAATATTCTTTTAAGGACACTCAAATACAAAATAAGTTCAGAAAGTTTGACAATGCAAAATACACAAAGTAAATTTAGCTTGCACCTGACACTAAGTAAAATTAGCCTGCACCCAAGGTACTGAATTTCCCTACAGTTCTCTCAGACTCCGGGTTTTCATGCCAGGAGGGCCTTCAAACCTCGCCAGGATTCAGGAGCAGAGCCTCAAAAAACAGAAACAAAATGTCAGGCCTGGACTCAGATATAGAGCCAACTACAGGTGACTATATTACCACCACACATCACTCAGTGACCCCTGACTACTGTAAGCACTTTATACAGCATTTAACCTGATAAATTAGAAAATCAAAGCAGAAAGCTGGGATCAATGCCTAGAAACAGAACACCAACACTTAAGCCATAGTAAGCATCATCTACAACAGAGAAACACCTTCATGTTTATTTAGCAAAGTGGCTAAATAAAACAAAGCATTATCCATTTTATGAAATACCATTTAGCAGCCGAAAAGAATGAAATACTACTTACTAACACGGGATACTGCCGAGGCCCATTCTGTTGTTTTACTTTGTTTCTGAGAGTCTTACTATGCAGCCTTGCCTGACCTGGAGCTTGCTATGTAGATCAGACTGGTCTTGAGCTCATCAAGATCCAGCTGCCTGTACCACCCTGAGTGCTTGGATTAGAGATGTATTCCAGCACAGTGGCTGAAGGCCCATTCTTGAGACAAAGAAGGAAATATCAGAATAATACACAGCATCTATGTCATTTGTGGAGATAAAATTTAAAGACAATTTTTTTTCTGGGTTCACACATTCCAAGGATATAGTCTCTCTAGGGAACAGAAATGGGAGAAGGAATCAAAGATTGCTATATTCCATGTAAATTACTGAATTCCAAGCATGCTGGTGTTTGTGGTACTGAGGATAAAGTGCTCTACCACTGAACTGCACTCTATCCCCAAACAGAATGAGCAGGGGAGGAAGGCTACAAAGGACACCTGCTCAAGTGCTTCAAGTTCCTTCCAAGCCAACACAGCCTTCATGGTCACATGGCTTCATACTGCCCACATCTGAACATATTAACATAGGCTCCCAATGCCATATTCTTTTCTTGAACTTCTGGATCCAGGAAGTCTTGGCCACCAATCCTCTACTGGGGCCACTGATTGTAGAGGACAAGGGAAGACTTGAAGCATCCAGAACAAGGAGCAGCTGGCATTGTTCCAACAGAAATCCCAAAGGGGACAAAGGTTCTCTGGATTAAACGCAATTCTGTAGTACTAGAATTGCAGGGGCAACCCAGTGAGGTCATGTGGTGACCCAATCTTACTAGAAAGAGTTAAATGAAGTGCTATGCTCTGGTGGGAGGTTTATAGTAAAGGGCAAAGACAGTAGAGTAGCAGAGAGAGGCCAGAGATTTGGAAAGGAAGGTGAGGAGGTCATACAGATGAGACAAGAAGTAGAGATAAAAACTTTTGTAGCAAGGCATGGTGGTGTACACCTGTCATCCTAACACTAAAGGCTGAGACAGGAGAATTAGGAGTTCAAGGCTAGTCTGGGCTATCTACACAGAGAAATCTGGGCTGGGGCACTGCGGGTAGAAGGTGTTCTCTTCAGGAGAGCAAGGCTGAGGTTCTGCAGCCCTCTGGCGACTGCATTCTAAACTTTCAGTTTCCTGAGCATCAAACATGAAGTATTTGGTTGTGTTTTCCTGGTTACCCAAGGAAATGACACTGCCCAGATCTCTACAGCTGACTCACCTCTCTCACCACAAGCGCACATACCAGCTGGCTCTAGAAAAAACAAGCTGGTGAGAGCTGTCAAAGTCCTCTTGGGCCCGACCTCGCCCTGTAGAGCAGGTTTCATTTCAAAACTGAAAGAACTAAAGGACTGGGGAAATCCAAAGCTCAACAAACCAGGAACAGGTGGTTCCCATCAGAAGAGTCCCAGGCTGGAACTCAAACAGAAACCAGACCGCTGATAAGACATGGTTTATAGTGTCTGTCTCCAGCTTTGGCAGCTGATTAGGTTGTCCAGCATTTACAACAGGGCATGATCACACTTATCCAGCTCCAGGCTACTCAAAAACCTCTATTCTCCATAGCTAAAGCAACTTTCTGGTTTTATTGAGTTTGAGAATTATGAGGTAGATCCATCTATGGAATACCAGGGCATAGGGATCCTCCATCTTTC
This sequence comes from Alexandromys fortis, assembly GCF_014885135.2. Classification (NCBI taxonomy): domain Eukaryota; kingdom Metazoa; phylum Chordata; class Mammalia; order Rodentia; family Cricetidae; genus Alexandromys; species Alexandromys fortis. The sequence goes on along the minus strand of NW_026068039.1, from coordinate 1,602,951 downwards.
ACACAGGCCTCATTTTGAGTGTAAAGAGTTTTGTTACCTCTTCTTGATTCCTCATGAACTGCTGACAAAATTCCTGTCTCAGTAAACACTTTTCAGTTTATTCCCGATGACCCCTTGCTGTGGAGTGACTGGAGCACTGGAGCACAGCTCAGCAGGAGTTACGTGCCTGAGGTGGCTAGCTGGGACTCAAGGCACATTGCCTCACTTTTCTGGATTCAGTTTCAGTCTCCTTACCCTTAACAGAAGGCGACTGGAAAGCACCTGCACCAAGAAAAGGCTTAAAAGTTCTTAAATCGGGATTACTTTTAAAGGCACACCTCAGCACTCTATGACAAAATTCAAAGCGTAAATAAAATCTGCAAGCTCCAGAGGTAACAGATCACTGCTTACAAAGAACTGAGGAAGGACCAGCACTGGCCACTGGCACATGCTGCTCGCACTAGATACTTCATCTGCATTTCTAGAAACCCAAAATGCCAGAAAGCTGCTGACTGTGATCAGCAGTCAAGACACCATTCACACAGGGCCAAGTGTAGTGAGGCCTGAAGATGGTCCCAACACTCGGCAAGATCTGAGGCCAGACTGCATAAGTGAGACCCTGTCAAGAATAAAAGATCAACACAAAAAGAAATCAAGGACTGGAGAGGCTAAGAGCCCTGGCTACTCTTCCAGAGATCCTGAGTTCAATTCCTAGCAACCACAGGGTGGCTCACAACCATGTACGATGAGATCTGCTGCCCTCTTCTGGCACGCAGGCAGAACACTGAATACATTTTTTTTTTTTTTTTTTTTGCTTTATTTTTACTTGGTCCAAGACTTGAGAGGGTCTCCACGGCATTGCAAAGCTGCATAGTGGCTTCTTGAGAGGTTCGGGTGAAGGTCCTAAGGCTGCCTGGTGCAGAGCAGAGGTGAGAGCCCCTCGGAAGGAGAGGCCTCCTAGTCATGCTTGAGAGTTAGCTACTCAAAGAGTTACTCGCCCAGAGACACCTGGGGCCCAGCAGCCAACCTGCAGAGGTTGGTCAGGTGGTTGCCCGTCTTCTTGATGACCTTCACCTCCTCATCCAGGAAGTGGTTTTTGAGGAAGTCACAGAGGTAGGGATCTATGCAAGCAGAACCCAGGGAATGAAGATCCAAGAGGGCCTGGTTTAAGTTCTTCTCCAAGTCCAAGGCAGCTTCCATGGTCTCCTGAGTTTTACCCACTCATCTTGAGGTGGCTTCTGCACATCCTGAAAGAGTGCACGGCCTCCACGATCGTTCTGCAACTTCATCGGCATTTTGCGGAAGAAGTGGCCTACACCCTCCAGAGCCACGTCACCCCGATCAAAACAGTAGCCCAGAGAGAGTTATAGCTGTAGGAGGCCTGCGAGTGCAGGTTGACCAGGAGGTTCATGGCAGCCTCCACTTAGATGGAATAATTTTGGCGAACCTGAGAGGTCATGGCTGAGACGCAGTCTGGAGCTACCCGCAAAGAGACGGTGCTGGCTGGTCCTGGGAGCTGAAGGCGGCAAGAAGATGGTCCCAGCGGCTGCGACTGGAGAGGATGAGGAGCGGTGGAAGCTAACAAAGGGAGGCCCCAGGTCTGTTCCGTCCAAACACTGTTGAAGAAAGACAGAGATCCACAGGATCTCCGAGGGCTGCTCCATAATAAATAAATCTTAAAGGCATTAATCCCCTGTGTTCACTACAGCACTATTGACAATAACTACATGATGCAAGCTAGGGATCTCTGGTAGAATGCTGACCTACCATTCATGAGGACTTGAGTACCATACTCAGCTCAAAGAGAAACAAAATTTTAAAAAGTAAAAAAAAAAGGGGGGGGAGTAGGACAGTGAGAAGGAGGGAAAAGGAAAAAATGTAAATCATACCATAGAATCCTATTCATCCAACAAAAGTAAATTTTTTTATAAGTCCGTCATTTGCAACAACATGGACTGAAGCAGGGGATGATCATGTTAAATGATTCAAGCTAGGCACAAAAGCAAGCACTGTACAATCTCTTCATACGTGGAAATAAGGAACAATGATCTCATGTCAGGCAAAAATGGTATAGCGGTCAGAGACTGGAGAGAGGAGGAATGGGAGATGGAGAGGTTACAATTAGGAATATGTAGTTTGGCCATGCTACACCAAAGAGAAAGACTACAAACAGTGATAAAGTGCCATATATCCCAGAGGCTAAAAGATAGAGCTTGAATGTTTTTTGTTTGCTTTTGTTTTTTGCTTGTTTTTAACCACAAAGAAGTGGTTAAAGTTTAAGGGGATAGGTGCTTTTAACCTAATTTAAACATTGCACAATGTACATGCATGTGAAAACATCATACTGCCCCCCCCCCGCAGAAATATATTTGGTTTCTGTTTTTCATATTAAAAATTAATTTAAATTTTAAAGTTTATTATTTTTGGGGGGTGCTATATCATGTGAATGAGGGTCAAAGTACAGCCTATGGAAGCTGATACTCCTGCCACCATGAGTCCTAGGGATCCCACGCTGAGCCACTTTGCTGGCCTTGTTTAAATTGTTAAGTCATATTCCTGTCTTCTAAGAAAACCACTCCAAGAACTTTTTCATACTAGTATTTAAAACTATAACAATGAGAAAGACAAAGCATATGAGAAACAACATCTCTTCTCAGCACCTAAAATATCTTACATTGAGGTTACCTGTGTCTTCAGACAGCCCAGGTCTGTGAGTTGTTCAACACCTAGTGGTCTAGTGAGGTAAATGCAGCTTGCCTAGAGCCCAAATAAATTCCAGCCATTTTGTGGTTTTTCTCAAAACACACAGGAGAGCCCTCAATACAATTTCCTAGCTTCTGTGAAATGAAGACTCCACCTCCATACATTCCCCAAGCTTGGAAGGACTACGTATATCCCTCATTCATTCTCCATGGTGAAAAAGGCTTTGGACCTTGGAGTAAATATGACAAGAAGTAATACACATCGGCTGGGCTGCATCTACCAAGTGCTTGGAGGTAAGAGGGCTTTTGTACATGCTGACCCAAGTGAAAGAAAAAAAAGAAAAGGCTATGGGAAGACAACAAGTGTGCCTGGAGACAAGCTAAGGCTGCCTGTGGAAGATGGACTACTCCTGTGGGGTTCCAAGTTAGCCTAAACTTAATGAGATGTCTCAAATTTCAACTCAAAACAAAAAATAAAGTCTGGCATCACGGCAACCCCATGTACTCAGGAGGCAAGACTATAAAAGGCTAGGCAGCAGAATCAATCATGTCTCAAAAAAAAAGAAAAAGAGAGAAATAATGTTTTGTTAATGAGAACTATTTAACAATAGTATCAGTAAATAAGTCAGACATTGTGATATATACCTATATTCCTAGGACTAGGAAGGCTGAGGCAGGAAAACTAAGACTATCAGACCAATCTGAACTACACAGCAAAACCATCTCAAAAAATATAAAAAAAAATATTTAAAAATTAGGGAAGTAGTAAAGTGATACCTTTGCCCATCAGTGAAAGCACTGGAACAGAATGAGTGTGGGTGTCTGTCAGGGGAGAGGAGAAAGCAAGCCTGTAGCAGACAGCAGATCAGAGACAAGAGACTATGTTAAACACTTCAAAGGTTCTTCCGAGTTCTGAACTATCATCATCCTGAACTAAAAAGTCACTGACAACACTAAAGACTCTCTCTCCTGCTTGTTTTTTCAGATCCCCCAGACAATATAACCCAGTGGCTAGAGTCACAGACCTGGCACTACAATCTGAACAAGTGTAAGCAAGTGTGAACACATTACTGAACTGTTTTCCTCAGCTCTGTTTTCTGTAAATTTTGTTTAGCAGTCACTACTCTCATAAGATTACTATGAAGATAAGTTATAGGATATAGTTAGGTACTTAAATCAGCACTACACACATGAAAAGGTACAAAACCAACATTTTGAAAAGACAAGGAAAGGAAAGGTGGGGGTGGGGAATGGCCTGCTTGCTTTAGCTAACCTTACCTAAGCCTCAACCAAAGTGACCCTGGCTGTTGCTGACTAGAGGCTGAGTTCCCTTGGCAACCAACTCAAGAAAGCCAGAGCTGCTGTGTTTGTGGAGTGCCCATCCCTTGCCCTGAAAGTTGGCATCTTCTGTGTGCTGAGGAGACAGGCCCCCTTTGACTTAGCAAGTGTCTCACTCCAAATTTAGGAGCTGAGTAGTGCTACCCTCCTTTTTACGGTCAGTCCGCATTCAAAAGGACCGCAGAGACCCTCTAGACCCACACTTTGCTTAATACATGAGGGTAAGAAGGATGAAAGTAAGTGAAGTCCTAGAAAAGGAAAACGGTGCTTTTAACCTGCTGAACCATCTCTCCAGTCCTTTATTACCTCTTAAATCACACAGTAATACAACTTACTTTTTGAATTTTGTGTTTTTTTGGACTAGGGGATGTTCAACTGGTGGGGGGGGGGAAGAAGAAAAGGAGGAGGAGGAGAAAGGAAAACCTTGCAAATACTAAAAAAAAAAAAATCAAAAATATTTTTGCTCCTTAGTATTTCAGATATGGTGTGTTCAACTGGCACAACACACTTTTCATGGAGGCAGAAAGGTGCAGGGATCTAGAGCCAGAACACTTTGCTCAACCACTACTAACAGTAGGCTCTAAGTGAGCTCCCTAACCCTCTTCAAACAATATAAAACATGCAGGAAAGTCAGGCCGTGGCAGACAAATCTTTAATCCTACCACTCAGGAGGCAGAAGCAGGAGGGCTCTGTGAGTTCAAGATCAGCCTTGAACTCTACAGTCTACAAGAGCTAGTTCCAGGATAGCTAGAGCTGTTATACAGAGAAACCCTGTCTTGAAAATCAAATAAAAAACCATGCCTACTCATAAGGCTTAAGAATTAAAGGAGATAATTCCAAGTAAAGCCCACATTAGAGTTCTCAGGGTGAACGCTGGCTGCTCCGCTTCTCATCATTACTAATTGCTTGTAGATAGACAGAACTGGAGAGACAGCTCTCAGTGGTTAAGAGGACTTGCTGCTCTTGCAGAGGACACGAATTCAGTTTCCAGCATCAACATCAGGTGGGTCACAACTGCCTATAACTTCATCTCCAGAAGGACCCAATACCCTCTTCTGGTCTCCACATGCACCCACACACGTGTGCCTAACAGACACATAAATCAAAAGAACAACCACAACAATGGTAAATATAACAAGAGACAAGATCTTCTTTCTAGTCCAAAGAATACTAGAACATCTTTATTTAGCTCCTATTTCTGGCCCAGGAAATACCCAGTCCTTCAGCAACTAAGGACTCTTTCATTTCTCTGCATGTGGGGAAGAACCGACTCAGAACAGAGGCACAGGCAGTAAGATGCTTAAAATCACAAAGGAAGGTCAGGACAGAGCCCAAGCACACCCAAAAAACTAAAACTCATCTCAAGTTCAGCAAGACACATCTCTGGTCCAATCTCTCTCACCGTTGTGCTCTGACCTCCACATGTATTGTGGCACCAGGTGAACTATGGCATAAGTGCATGCACGCACATACAAAATAAAAGTTAAAAGGTTTTAAAAACAAAGCACAGTAAGCTGGGCACAGTGGTACAAGCCACTTGGAAGGCAGATGCAGAAGGATCAAGAGTTCATAGTCATCTTTAGCTATCTAGCTAGTTCAATGACAACCTAGGCTGTATGAGATCCAGTTGGTCTCAAAACAAAACCTTTTATTCCCATCAAAATCCCAGCAAAATTCTTCACAGACCTCGAAAGAACAGTACTCAACTTCATATGGAAAAGCAAAAAACCCTGGATAGCCAAAACAATCCTGTACAATAAAAGAACTTCTAGAGGCATCACAAACCCTGACTTCAAACTCTACTACAGGGCTGGAGAGATGGCTCAGTGGTTAAGAGTACTGCCTGCTCTTCCAAAGGTCCTGAGTTCAATTCCCGGCAACCACATGGTGGCTCACAACCATCTGTAATGAGGTCTGGTGCCCTCTTCTGGCCTGCAGACATACACACAAACAGAATATTGTATACATAATAAATAAATAAATA
>NW_026068039.1:1594245-1595490 GCF_014885135.2 Alexandromys fortis | reverse complement strand
CCCTCTTCCTCTTATATTCTCCTGTTCTCAAAACTCATATAGTCATCATTTAATTCTCACAAAAAAAATAAAAAATTAAAAATTAAAAAAAAACAATAATTCTCACAAGAGGAAAGATGGGTCTCATTTGCCATAATCGCTATTTGACAAGCATAGAAACTGGCATTTGGAGAGACTCAGGACTACAACAGCAAGTATGTGAGTGCCCATTGCTAGGGAGTATTATTTTAAGATGTGTGACTTTTGTTTATGCTGCGTTTGTTTAACTCTGTAAAGCTATGGTTCTCTGCCTACCTAAAACACCCGATAGTCCTAATAAAGAGCTGAATTCCAATAGCAAGTCAGGATCAAAGACAGGTGGGGCCAGCAGGCAGAGAGTACAAATAGAAGGAGAAATCTGGGCAGAGAGAGAAAGAACAACAACAAAACAAGGAGAGAGGGTGCCAGGGGCCAGCTACCCAGCTAGCCACAGAGTAAGACTAAAAGTGAGATACACAGAAGATAAAAGCATAGAGGGAAAAGGTAGTTTGGGTTAACTTAAGTTATGGAAAGCTGGCTAGAAACAAGACAAGCTAAGGTCAGGCATTTGTAACTAAGAATAAGCCTCTTTGTGTATGATTTATTTGGGAGCTGGGTGGTGGGCCCCTCAAAAAACAAAACAACAAAAAACACAATAGGTCACAACTACCAGACAAAAATGTTTAGAGCTCCCTGTCTCGAAAAACCAAAAAAAAAAAAATGTCTAGAGCTAAAAAGAGGCCAAGATGGGGGATATGGCAGTGTCGGATGCAGCCAAATTGAACTAGGCATGCTGGCACACAGCTGTACTCTAGCTACATTCAAGGCTGAGGTAGGAAGATCACTTTAGACCCATCAGTTTGAGATCCACCCCAGCAACGGAGACCCTGAATCCAGAAAGAAGGGGGTGGCCAAGTGTGGTAGAGCATGCCTTTAATGCCAGCACTTGGGAGGGAGGGACAGGTGGATCTCTCTGAGTTCAAGGCCAGCCTGGTCTACAGAGTAAGTACCACCACAGTCAGGACTGTATAGAGACCTTTGTGGTACAATTAATAAAAACCCAGAGACAAGATATTGGGGTTCAACCTGAAGGTCAGAAAAGCAAAACAGCCAGTAAATGGCTCTTACTTACCTCTACCTCAGTCCAAAATGGTGATCCTACCTCCAGAAATCCTCAGAATGAGACTGAGAGCTGTCTCCTCCCATTTTTTTTATTTTTTTATTTTT
>NW_026068039.1:1584567-1594155 GCF_014885135.2 Alexandromys fortis | reverse complement strand
GCTGGGATTAAAGGTGTGCGCCACCATCGCCCGGCCTCCTCCCATTTTATAATCCTCTCTAGTGCTGGGATTCAAAGCATGCACCACTACCACCAGGTTTCTATGACAACTAGTGTGGCTACTAGGATTAAAGGTGTGTATCACCACTGCCTGGTCTGTAAGGCTGACCAGGGCAGTTGTTTTACTTTCTGATCTTCAGGCAAGCTTTATCTATTAAAATACAAATTAAATATCATTACAGACCTTGTCTAAAAAGAAAGAAGAAAGGAAGAAAAAAGAAAAAGGATGAGAAGGGCAGACCAACAGCAGGCACAATGAAAATGTAATTTCTTTTCTACACTGGAAATAGAATCCGGGAACCTGACACCTAATAACAGGAGTGCGGATATGTGAATATGTGAGTGCTCTTGAATGTGGAGGCCAGAGGGTGACATCAAGTACACACCTTTAATTCCAGCACTCCAGACACAGAGGTACACAAATGTCTTGTGAATTTGAGGCCAGTCTGGTCTACAGATTGAGTTCCAAGCTACATAGTAGTAAGATCATGTCTCAAAAACAAAAACAACAAAAAAAAAAAAACAAAAACAAATTTCTGGTGCGGCAGAATTGTCTGTATTCAGTCATGTTCTGGATAAACGCTGATTGGCCAAGCAGGAAGTATAGGCAGGTCAACCAGACAGGAAGTAGAGGCAGGTCAACCAGACAGGAAGTAGAGGCAGGGTGATGAGAATAGGAGTGTTCTGGGAAGCAGGAAGCTCCCTCCACACTCCTGCCCAGACCACCGAGAAGCAAGATGTAATCTACTCTGCTGAAAAAGGTATTGAGCCACATGACTAACATAGATCAGAATAATGGGTTAATATAAGTGATAAGAGCTAATAAGAAGCCTGAGCTAATGGGCCAATCAGTTTTATAACTTACGAAGATCTCTGTGTGATTTTCTCTGGGATTTGCTGGCTGTGGGGTGCCAGGCAGGACAGAAACCCCAACAAGCTGGCTCCTCATGCTACAACTTTCTCATTTCTCATTCATTATTTACTTGAACAGCGTTTCTTACTGCCACCAATTTAGCTAGTCTATCTAGCCAGCTTGCCCCAGGAATCCCATCTCCAACTCCCTTGCCCTTGGATTACAGAAAGGGCACCATAATCATTTCCTCTGGAGTTTATGTGGTTCTAAGGCTCCAAATCACAGGTCTCTGCTTACTGAGTTGTATCCTCAGTCCTAATAATAGGATGAGAGGAGGTTGGTATTTTAAGACAATGTTTCTGTGTAGCCTGGGCTATCCTGGAACTTATTCTGTAGAGCAGGCCAGCCTCTAGCTCATGGAGATCTGCCTGTCTCTGACTCTGCCTCCCAAATGCTAGGATTAAAGGCATGCACCATTGACTGGCCTAATAATTGGATTTTAAAGAAACTCTTAAAAAGATCATAATAGGGAACAGGAGAGGATAACAGGATATAAGTGACATGAAGGAGACAAGGACTACTTAGGAAGTACTGGGATAAGGTACAGAACGGGGCTGGGCGATAGAAAAGCATTTTTTAAAGGTTATAACTTCCCACCTATAATTCCAGCACTAGGAAAGCAGAAGCAAAAAGATCCAGTTTAAGGCCAGCCTAATCTACATATAGCCTGTCTCAGAATATAGCCATTCTCAGAATAAGAGAATGAATGAATGAATGAATGAATGAATGAAAAGGAATGAGCCAGGCAATGGTGATGCACGCCTTTAATCCTAGCATTTAGGAGGTAGAGACAGTGAGTTCAAGGCCAGTTTGGTCTACTAAGAGTTACAGAACAACCAGAACTGTAACCCTGCCTTGAAAAAAGACAAGGAATGAAGGTGATTAATACAAGAATTGGAAAGTCAGGCGGTGGCAGCACACATCTTTAATCCCAGCACTCAGGAGGCAGAGGCAGGCAGGTCTGAGAGTCCAAGGTCAGCCTGGTCTATAAGAGCTAGTTCCACGGCAAATAGGGCTGCTGCACAGAAAAACCCTGCATAAATAAATAAATAAATAAATAAATAAATAAATGTAAAGGAATTGGGACAGGGAGAGCACAATGAACACAAAAAATAAGTGTGCTACAGTGAAAGCCTATCTCAAAAACAATAAAAGTTGGCATGATGGCACAAGTGGGAACTTCACATCTGATATCATTTGGTTAGACAGTCCAAAGCCAAGGACACTACAAATACTATGAAAAATGTCCTAGCCAGGCAGTGATGGCGCATGCCTTTAATCCCAGCACTCAGGAGACAGGCAAACGGATCTCTTTGAGTTCGAGACCAGCCTGGTCTACAAGAGCTAGTTCCAGGAAAGGCACCAAAGCTACAGAGAAACCCTGGCTCGAAAAAAAAGAAAGAAAGAAAGAAAGAAAGAAAGAGAGAGAGAGAGAGAGAGAGAGAGAGAGAGAGAGAAAAGAAAAATGTCCTTCAAAGCTTCATGTACAGTATATAATAATGCAAACCTCACATTCAGACTGGGGTTCCACTCCATACAACTCACTGCGTGTATATAAATAATCTGGAAACAAAGCACCTCTGCTCCACAGCATGCTGGAAACTCAGCCTGTAATTTCTTACCAGCCTTTCCTTGTATCCTCATCACATAGATGAGATACCCCTTTTACTGTTGATATTGTCTATGAAATTCTTCTTACATTTATTTTACTTTCTTACAGATATGAGTGTTTTGCTTGCACGTATTATCTACACACCACACTTATGCAATTCCAGTAGAAGCCAGAAAAGGGCTTCAGAGCTCCTGGAACTGGACTTACCAACCATTAGTTGTCATGTGGGTTCTGGGAATTGAACTCAAGTCCTCTGGGTAAACAGCCAGTGCCTTTAACTGATAAGCCATCTCTCTAGCCCTGGAGAAAAAGATTTTAATAATCAATGTTGAACAAATGCTTTATCTAGTTGAAGTAGCTGTCTCTGAGAACAAAAGTGTCTGACATCATCTCACTTGTGTGCTCAGTAGGTGGAATCAGAGAAAGGATCTAGCGAAATATATTTGTTATTCTGAATAAAATAGCAATTTCTCTTGAATTCTTTTCCCTCCTTTCTAACTCAAATGTCCTCACCAACTATACAAAGCCCTAAGTTTACACATATATTTCTCCCTAAAAACAAACCCTGAGAGATGACTCAGTGGTTAACAGCACCTGTTCTTGCAAAGGACTCTGGCTCAAACCCATATGGTAGTTCACGACCATCTGCAATTCCAGTTCTAGAAGAAAATCCTTCCTCTGACATCCTTTGGCACAGACACATGTGGTGCACATACTTATATGCAGTCAATGACTCATTTACTTAAAAAACAACAAACAAAGAACACAAACCAAAGCCAGACATGGTGGAGAACACATACATGCTAGCACTTAAAGACTAAGGTAGAAGGACAAGTTCAAGTCTTATTATGAGCTATGTGGCATGGTCCAAGTCAGCCTGTATAATACTGTGGAATAGAATATTTGTTTAACAAAGATGTGTTACATTTGTTTGTGTTGCAGAATGATTGTTAGCTATGTAAAGGTGTGTTGCTTTCATTTGATTAATTGTTTAACTAGATAAAGATGTGGAAGTGCTCGTTGCTCATGGCACAGGTGCCCCAGATAACAAGGGCCCAGGCGAGGCAGCCCCAAGCCCTTAAGAATGGTAGTGTGGAGTCCTGAGGTGGAGGTGTGTCTCTTCCACGCCATGCTGGGCCGCAAGCCTGTTGGGGTGAAACGGCACTTCCACATGATTTGTATTTGAGACAAGTTCAGGCAGAATATTGGGCGCCAGGTCATCTGGGACCATCTGAGCACTATGTATGACATGCAGGCACTGCATGAGTCTGGGATTCTTCCATTCCCAAATCCAGAGAGGAACTTTGTCCTTCCCGAGGAGATCATTCAGGAGGTCCAAGAAGAAGCGATCATTGAAGAGGAAATGGAGGAGATGAAGGAGAATGTGGACGCCCCCCAACCGTGGGGCTGATGTTCTTGGGGAAAGCATTAGAAAAATCCAGCAAAGATTTGGGGTGCAAAAAAGGGGAAGACAAGCGGAAACACAGCAGGGTCACTGACAAGATCCTAACTGCCAACAGCAATCCTTTCAACCCCAGGATGGCCACAAAGATGTTCCAACGCTGCAGGCCCTCACTGCCTGTTCTCAGGTCCCTGGGTGAATGTGACCATCCAGCAGACATGCTAGTAGGGGCTTCTACTGTGTCATCAGACCAGCAGAGCTCCTGATTAGTCCAGCATCCACTCTGCTTGGATGGTAAAGCCTCTGAGCCAGTCTCTCACTTTCTCCTGGTTGGTTTCTCCTTTGCCCACAGTGTGTGAAGAGGAGCAGGTGCATGGGACCAGAAGACGGCAAGTCAGCAAGCAATAAGAGGCCATCCTCACTGTCCTTTGACGGAGGGAGCCATTCATCTTCCCTGGATGCCACTCTTTGCATTGGCTTGTCCTGTGAGGCTCCAGTGTGCACCAGCATCAGGAGTCTTTGGAGTTCATGCAGCACACACTGTGCACCAAAGGCCTCTCCCATCTGGGAAACAGAACTGGATATTTTGCCTCATTCACTTGTACTGTAACAATGTATATAATTTGGTTGGTATTTCACTATTTTTTGTTTTGTTTTTTCTTGTTGTTGTTGTTGTTTTTTAAAGACAACCTGCTTTATTTTATTTTTATTTATTTATTTATTTTTGGTTTTTCAAGACAGGGTTTCTCTGTAGCTTTGGAGCCTGTCCTGGAACTAGCTCTTGTAGACCAGGCTGGCCTCAAACTCACAGAGATCCGCCTGCCTCTACCTCCCTAGTGCTAGGATTAAAGGCGTGTGCCACCACCACCTGGCTCACTATTTAAGAAGCCTATTTTACTAATGTTTCGTATGAAGAAAAATACTGCAGAAGTTAAACTTGAGAAAAGGAGAGCCAGCCAGTCAGCCAGGACCTCATCAGCCAGCCAGGGAAAGCCAGGGGTCAGACAGACAGACATGGAGGAAGTAGGACACACACAAGGAAAGAAAGGTAAAAGCTCCAAGGCAAAACATAGATGAAGAGAAACAGGTTAAATTAAGTTATAGGAGCTAGTGGGATAAGGCCAAACATTCATTACTAATAAATCATGACTTGGGGGATGGCAGTCCGAGAAAGCCTGCTGTAGTACAACACAATGATTCTCGTCTGAAACACGGTGAGGTGAACCTGCACTACGCAGCGAGACCATGTCTCAAAATTCATAAAGCAAGCCCACAAGGTAGCACACACCTTCAATTCCAGCGCTACTTGAGACAAAGTCAGGTGGATCTCTGTGAGCTCATGGTCATTCAGAGCTACACAGAGAAACCCTGTCTCAAAAAAAGAAAAAAGTCTTTGTTGTCTTTATCTTCTTCTTAAGTACTGCTCCAAAATAAACACTTTCACTTTCTGCAGTCTGGCAAGGATAGCTGAAGTGCCAATAACCCAGGGCTAGAAATATGGCTCAGTTATCGAAGTGGTTACTAGAATGCACAAAGCCCTGAATTCCGTCCCAGAACCACATAAATTGGGTGTGGTAGTATATGCATAATCCTAGCACTCAGGAAGTAAAGGCAAATCAGGAGTTCAAGGCCATCCTCCGTTACGTAGTCGTAAGCCAGTCCAGGGCTAAAGACGCCCCCCACACACACTTCAAATAAATAAATAAATTAGTTAAATAGGTCACACTCTTCAAACAGAACAAAAACAGCCATTAAAAATTAGGTAAAAATTGGGCTGAGGGATGGCTCAGAGGTTAAGAGCACTGACTGTTCTTCCAGAGGTCCTGAGTTCAATTCCCAGCAACCACATGGTGGCTCACAACCATCTATAATGAGATCTGGTGCCCTCTTCTGGCCTGCAGGGATGCAGGCAGATGCTGTATACACAATAATTAAAAAAAAAAAATTAGGTAACATGCAGGGACATAGTGGCGCATGCCTTTAATCCCAGCACTTGGCCCTCGTTAGTAAATAGTGGTGAAAAAAAAATCCCAACACTTGAGAGGCAGAGGCAGGCGGATCTCGGTGAGTTCAAATTGGTCTATAAAAGCTAGCTAGCTTCAGGACAGCTCAAAAAAAAAAGAATTGGGTAATACATGTAATACAGGCTGGAGAGACAGCAAAGGAAAAGCACTTCTCAAAGCCAGGCAGAGAAATGCAGGTTTGGGAGCTGGAGGATAGATGGCTCAGGCTGCTCTTCCAGGGGTTCTAAATTCAATTACCAGCAACAAGCAACACATAGTGGCTCACAACCATCTATGATGAGGTCTGGTGCCCTCTTCTGGCACAAAGGCAAACATGCAGGCAGAACACTCTATATAAATAAATAAATCTTAAAAAAAAATTAGGTAACAAAGTCAAGACAGTGGTGGCAGCACACTAGGGAAGCAGAGACAGGTGGACCTCTGTGAATTTGAGGCTGGTCTGGTCTACAGAGTGAGTTCTAGGACAGCCAGGGTGGTAAAACAGAAACCCTCTATCTTAAAAAAAAATGATTAGGTAGTGCAAACAGCCTCCATTCCTTCAGGAAATGGCTGGCTTTAGAATGACTGTGCTCTAACCAGAATCTCCTTCCCCTACCACCCACTTTCCCTGTGAGACTCCAAACATCATCCTTACCCTTCTCAGATTCGTTCCAAAGCCAAACGCCCTCTGCATCATCACTGCACCTTCTGCTATTTCATATCCTAAGACTTAACATACTATCCTGGACTGCTTGTCTGTCACCTTCCCTGAACCATAAATAATTTGAAGAGCAAAGACAAAAATCTCATTCTTTTTTGGTGGTGGGGATGACAGAGGGAGGGTAGGGAGTGGTTGGTTTAAGAAAAAGTCTTTCAGCAATCCATACCTCAGGTTCCCATTGAAATTATAGGGGTGTACCATCACCTGGCTTCACTCCTTCTTAGATCCCAGTATGGAACATATATCAAGCAATTATTTACTTACTGGATATGACTTTTATGCAAGTATCTTCTGTAATTTTTTTCCCTTGTTTTTCTGAGGCAGGACTTCATACTATCTCCAAGACTAGCCTCAAACTCATTATCCTCCTGACTCAGTCTCCCAAGTGCTGGGAATACAACCCTATTCCCAGTTCCCTTCTGTGACTTTGGTAATACATTTTCCCTCATGAACCAACTGAATTTAGGCTAGTATTAACATTATTAGTATGGAAACTTATCTCCAGCTGATAGCAAAAAAAAAAAAATCCTCACTTGTTAAAGGGAATAAGAATTGGGAGCTGAGAGGTGGTTCAGTGGTTAGGAGTACTAGCTGCTCTTCTAGAGGACCCAGGTTCCCAGCATCTACATGGCAGCTCACAACTATCTGTAACTGCAATTCCAAGTGATTGGTGCCCTCTTCTAGCCTCCTCAGTGGTTAACAGTGTATATACATTATACCATGTGTTAACAGAAAATAATCACGTAATTTTCTTCTGCCTTATTCTTTCAGCATTTTCCTTCCTTTCCTTATTTTCTATCTTTTATGTCTGCATTGTGTCCTCTTTTTTCCCTTTAAGTTCTCTCCACACACCCATTCACATGCCCTACTATTTGGGTATCTGTGAGTACCATTTTGTCCAATAGGGAGAACTTGGGCCAAGAAGGACCCAGAACTTGGGCCTGGCATATATTTCCTGCTAACTTATGCATGACACTAACATATTTCGTGTGTCTATCAGGGAATCAGCAAATGACATCCTAACAGAAAACAGGGTCACCGGGACAAACTGCAAAGTAGGTAGGAAATGTTTCTAAGCTGTACTTTCTCAATTTACATTTTCTTTATTTGGGGGTTGGGGGGAACAGTTAAAAGGATCAAACCCAGAGCCATGACACACCCACCAGGCAAGGACTCCAGCACTGAGCTACAAAATGCCCCAGCCCTACTATCTATAACTGTTTTATTCATGTTTATGTGTATGTACAAATACCACATGTATACGGGTGCCCACAGTTGCCTAAGGAGGCCAGAAATGGGTATCAGGTGCTCTAGAGGTGGAATTATAGACAGTTGTAAGACACCTATGGGTGACAGGACAGTCAGTAGGCACAATTAACTGCTGAGTCTTCTCTCCAGTCCTTATTAATTTTTATTTTTTGGACAGATGTGACAGCACACATCTTTAATTCCAGCACTCCAGAAGCAGAGGCAGGTGGACCTCTGAGTTCAAGGACAGCCTGGTCTACACAGTGAGACTCTATCTGAAAAATACAAAAAAGAAGCTGGAAGAAAGGCTCAGGGATTAAGAGCACGTTCTGCTCTTACAGAGGACTCTTGTTCAGTTCCCAGAACCCACAATAGGCAGCAGTAACACCAGTTCCAGGAAACCTTCTGGCTTCTGCAGGCCTGCACACATGTAGTATGCATACAGTCAAGCAGCCATTCATAGACACAAAAATAAACAAAAAATTTTTAAGTCTTTTAGGGACTACAAGATGGCTCAGTGGTTAATAGTATAAATCATTCTTCCAGAGTACCTGAGTTCAAGCTCAGCACCTATTTCAGTCAGTACATAACTGCCTATAACTTCAGCTTTTGGGGATACAAAAACTTATTCTGGACTCTAAGGGCACTGCACTCATGTGTACAAACCCACGCAGACACACATATATACACATAATCAAAATAAAGGTTTCTTTTTAAAGAGTAATTTTATTTTAACTGTGTGTGGGCAGGTATACATGAATGTTATTTTAAATAAACATGAAATAGGGGGTAGAGAAATGACTCGGTGGTTAAAAACACTTTTGTGTTTAAAAAGATAAAAACGAGTGTGATGTACTAGCACAACCTTTTAATCCCAGCATTCTGGAGGCAGGTGTAAACAGGTCTCTGTGAACTCAAGGCCAGCCTGTTCTACAGATCAAGTTCTTGCCCAGCCTACACAGCGATACCCTGTCCCTGTTTCAAAAAATAAATAAGAAATAAATAAGGAGCTGGCCGGTGTTGGCGCACACCTTTAATCCCAGCACTCCGGAGACAGAGAAAGACCCCTGTGAGTTTGAGGCCAGCCTGGTCTACAAGAGCTAGTTCCAGGACATGCTCCAAAGCTACAGAGAAACCCTGCCTTGAAAAACCAAAAAAAATAAAAAATAAAATAACGAAAAGAAAAAGAAATAAATAAGGAGTCAGTTTGGTGAGATTCTAGCATTTAAGAGTAAGGTAGGAAAATTACAAATATGAGCCAGGCAGTGGTGGCGCACACCTTTAATCCCAGCACTTGGGAGGCAGAGGCTGGCCAGTCTGATATATAAAGCGAGTTCCAGGTACAACTGTTAAATGTAGAGACCCTGTCTCAAAACATTCAAAGAAAAAAGAAAGAAAAGAAAAAAATTACAATTTTAAGCCAGCCTGGAGTGTATAGTGAGACACAAGAACACAACAGGGCCTGAAAAGATGATTCAGTAGTTAAGAGCACTGATTGTTCTTCCAGAGGATCCAGGTTCAATTCCCAGCATCGACATGGTAGCTCACAACTGTCTGTAACTCCACTTTCAGGGGACCCAACACCCATAGCAAAACACTAATGCACATTAAAAAAAAAAAGTATAAGGAG
>NW_026068039.1:1571027-1581712 GCF_014885135.2 Alexandromys fortis | reverse complement strand
ATTATATTTAATTTCATCCTTTTGTTTCCTGATTTTGTAGTTTGTTTGTTGGCTGTCCTGGAACTCACTATGTAAGCCAGGCAGGCCTCAAACTCAGAGATCCTCTTGCCTCTGGCTCCAGAGTGCTGAGATTAAAGATGTAAACCAGGGCTGGAGAGGTGGCTCAGAGGTTAAGAGCACTGACTGCTCTACCAGAGGTCCTGAGTTCAATTCCCAGCAACCACATGGTGGCTCACAACCATCTGTAATGAGATCTGGTGCCCTCTACTGGCCTATAGGATATATGTAGGCAGACTACTGTATATATAATAAATAAATAAATTAAAAAAAAAATAATAAAGATGTAAACCACCAAGCCTGACTCTATTTGCCTGACCTTTTAATGCTTATAGTATTCTAAATTCCTTAATCTACTCAGTCACCATGCAGAAGACACCCAGGAAAATCCATACGTAGTTTAGGGGTTCAACATATAGCTTCTGAACTCAAACGGCCTAGACTCTAGTCCTTTACCTGTGTAAAATGGAAATATCACCACTCACATCAAGTTCTGTGAGAGTTAAACATGTGCATCTGTTAAAGCCTACTTACGGCTCTTAATTACTTTAGTTATAATGGTTTGTCTTTTCTTTGATTATAAAGAAACGAGCAGACATTTACAGAGTATATTCCAAATAGTCACGCTACTTTCTAATAGTTTTGTCATATGTATGTGCATGTGAGTCGTGTAAATTCATTTGTTCAGTGCTTTCCTTTTGTAAAATGTGGGAAACACTGACTAAAGTACCCAATAATGCTCACACCAGTGCCTAGCACACATTCCATGTCTGTTATTGTCATTGCTGATGTTGTGTTCCTGTTAAACCTGTGTTTGCAGAGCTAAGTAAAACAACATTAATTTGGAAGGTTTGACACACCATCGCAATGGAAGCTCTCCTCTTCCTGAAGCCTGCACATCTAAGGCACTTAGGTACTTGTTTGCTGCTTGGCCCACCACCAATCACATTGAAGAGTCTACAGATTATGATTTAGCTAACACTCTCCCACACTCTGTCAATATTTGCAGAAAATAGAGGCTTGAAGCCAGGTAAAATAGTTTATTTTATCTGCTAAGGTATTGGGATGGGGACGCCAGAAAACCACATGAATAACTGAAACATACAGAAGCTGCTTGCTCCCCTGGAGCCAGGTAGACGAAACTGTGCCACACATGAGGCCAGATTAACAGATACCTTGACCTGTGGGCAAAACTGAATCACTTCCACTTCAGTCCTTACCCAGGGGTTTCTTAAAATAGTATTTGAGCCTAAACAAGTGTCACCTACACCAGGAAAATCTGGAAGATGCTAAACATACAAACAGGAGCCAGCTATACAACAATTGGTTATCTGAGTGGCTCCTTTAAAAATGACAAGCTCAGCCAAGCTGTGGTGGTACACGCCTTTAATTCCAGCATTTGTGAGGCAGGGGCAAGCAAATCTCTGCAAGTTCAAGGCTAACCTGGTCTACCACAGGGTGAGTTAAAGGGCCTCTAGGGCTACACAAAGAAACCCTGCCTTCAAAAACAAACATAATAAATAAGTAAAAATTAAAAAATGACAAACTCGCCGGTGGTAGTTACACAGGCCTTTAATCCCAGCACTCCCATTTAGAGGCAGGTGGACCTCTGAGTTCAATCAAGGTCAGACTGGTCTACAGAGTTGAGTTCCAGGACTGGTAAGGACCATCCTGTCTGAAAAACAAAACAAAACAAAACAAAAAACAAAAACAATAAACTCATCTAATACACTGAAAAGAGCATTTAAATAAATGCTTTTTCTTTTTGAAACAGGGTCTTGCTATGCAGCCCTGCCTGGCCTCAAATGCGCAGAAACTCACCTGGGCTATGGTTAAAGGTGTTTGTTATCACATCCTGCAACATTTAAATTCTATAATACTGCCATTGGTGGTGTATGGCTATAATTCCAGTATTTGAGAGGCTGAAACAGGAGGATACACAGTGACTTTGCACTGAAAAACACAAGGGCTGGGAATGTGGCTTAGACAGAGTTTGGCTGAAAAGTTCTGATATCCAGCTGTGCAAAAATAAATTCTAAAACTCTGAATTAAGTAAAAATCTGCAAAAGGTGCTCACCGGTAAGAAAATCAGAAGAACATGGATTCCATTCGCCACACAGAGTGACCTTGAATCAGTAACTTCATCCCTTCGGGTTTATCTTACTCTGTTGGGGAAAAAGAGAGAGAAAAATAAATACCCATTTCCTGTCAGGGTGTTGTGATTTAAAAAAAAAAATTATTAAAAAAAAAAGTTGCAGTGAAATGTTTAGAATGAAATTAAAATCTGGCAAATCCACAAACAACATCGGTTCCTCTTGGCTATAAAAGTGAACATAACTGTGAACTTGCGGGTCACAGTTGAATAGTGAGACACAGGCATCTAATGGTTTCTTTGCTATAAAATCTTTAATCAGTTAACACCACAACCTGTACAGGTCTAGAAAAACAGGTTTCTAGATGCTTGGGTACTTGGCTAGGTACTGCATGCGCACGCGCACACGAAAACACACACACACACGCCTGCCATTACTCAAAAAAAAAAAAAAAGCGTTAGGCCTGCATTTTACTAATTCGCGTGCCAAACGAGTAAAATGGACAAGTTTCTGCCAACAAACTTCCAAGCGGCCTTTCATTTCATCCTGAAGGCACATGGGGAAGGACTGAGAATAAGACGCACGATCCAGAGTTTTCGGACCCACCCCTGTTTCTCGCTGGCGACACGTGTCGCCATTTTGTTGTGAAACATGGCTGCTAGCCCTCCCCAACGTGGGGAGACAAGGGGGCGGCGGAGCACACGGTTAGCCCTTTCTCCGAGGTGTCAGACACGTTCACGTTCACATGCCCGCCGCAAGTCTGGCTAGGCCGGTGGAACAGAAATAAGCAAAGCACCCATAACGGGCTCTCCTGCCCCGATGGCCATTTCCTGGCGTGAGAAACGCGGGCGGGAAGCCCTCCCAAGATGGCGGCCGCGCCGAGGGCTTGGCGCCTCGGAGAGCGCGGCCCGGGAGGCGCGAGCGAGGGCGGCCATGCGGGGCCGGCCGGCCGCCGTTCAGTGCGTGTGTCTGCTCTAATGTCTGCCGCGGCAGAAGCGAACCCGAGGGCAGGAGTGGGGCTCCCGGGACCTCACGGCCACGGGCCAACAAAACGCAAACAAAGCATTATGTAAAAGGCCGCCATTCTTCCGGCGGCCCGCGTTCCTGTCTCGTCCCCGCGCCGCCCGGGCGCCGCACGCCGGGCTGGCGGAGTCGCAGGTCGCCCTGCGCACCGGACGCGGCCGCCGGACCGAGGCCAGGGTGGGGGAGGGGAAGAGGCGCCCGGACGCCGGGGACGAAGGGGCCCCACGTGCCCACCCGAGCGCGTGCACGCCCGCCCGCCCGGCCGCGCCTCGCCGCCCCTCCCCCCCGGAAGACGCCGCGGGCCCCGCCCGCCCCCCCCCACGCTCCCGCGCATGCGCCCTGGCCGACTCACGCGCACGTTTTAAACCCGCGGCGTCCCCCGCGACCGCCTGCAGTGGCCCGCGCAGCTGCCTGATTCGCGGCGCGCTCGACCCCTTCGGCCGGGAGGGAAACCGATCGCTTTCTCCGTCACAAAACAGTAATTTTCCCCGTCCCCTGCCGGTGCCTCTCGAGTTAGTAAAACACGTGTTCCCTCGCACACCCCTGCCGGCTTCCCAGGCTGGCCCGCGCTGTGCGTTTCCTCCCCTCCCGCGGTGCCAGTTACTTTTCTCCAGGACAGCGCGCGTGCTGGCGCAGTCTTGTGACCTAAAAAGGCCGGTCCTCTTTTTTTTTTTTTTTCCTAGGGGTCCTGCGCGGCAAGCACTTCCGGGGTCAGAGGGTACGCGGGGTTGAAAGCGGGCTTCCCGCCCCGCCCAGACCGCCGAGGCTGCCGCCGGAGTCGCCACCGCCGCGCCCTCGCCCACCCGCCCGTCCGCCGCTCCCGGCCCCGCTCGCCCCCGCCGCTGCCGCCGCTCGCCTTGCGACGCCGCCGCGGCCTCCCTCCCGCGCCCGCCCGCTCCCGCGGCCCCCCGCTCGCCTCGCGCCGGCAGTTCGGGCCTACTCCTCCCCTCCCCCGCCAGCCGCCCAGGACTTGACCACGTAACGAGCCCAACTCCCGAACGCCGCCCGCCGCTCGCCATGGACGCCGGTGTGACTGAAAGCGGACTCAACGTGACTCTCACCATTCGGCTGCTGATGCACGGAAAGGAAGTAGGCAGCATCATCGGGAAGAAAGGGGAGTCGGTGAAGAGGATCCGCGAGGAGAGCGGCGCGCGGATCAACATCTCGGAGGGGAACTGCCCGGAGAGAATCATCACGCTCACCGGGCCCACCAATGCCATCTTCAAGGCCTTCGCCATGATCATCGACAAGCTGGAGGAAGATATCAACAGCTCCATGACCAACAGTACGGCGGCCAGCAGGCCCCCGGTCACCCTTCGGCTGGTGGTGCCCGCCACCCAGTGCGGCTCCCTGATCGGCAAGGGCGGCTGCAAGATCAAGGAGATCCGCGAGAGCACGGGGGCCCAGGTCCAGGTGGCGGGGGATATGCTGCCCAACTCGACCGAGCGGGCCATCACTATCGCCGGCGTGCCGCAGTCGGTCACCGAGTGTGTCAAGCAGATCTGCCTGGTCATGCTGGAGACTCTCTCCCAGTCTCCGCAAGGGAGAGTCATGACCATCCCGTACCAGCCCATGCCGGCCAGCTCGCCAGTCATCTGCGCGGGCGGCCAAGATCGCTGCAGCGACGCGGCCGGCTACCCCCACGCCACCCACGACCTGGAGGGACCACCTCTAGACGCCTACTCGATTCAAGGACAACACACCATTTCTCCGCTCGATCTGGCCAAGCTGAACCAGGTGGCAAGACAACAGTCTCACTTTGCCATGATGCACGGCGGGACGGGATTCGCCGGAATTGACTCCAGCTCTCCAGAGGTGAAAGGCTATTGGGCAAGTTTGGATGCATCTACTCAAACCACCCATGAACTCACCATTCCAAATAACTTAATCGGCTGCATAATCGGGCGTCAAGGCGCCAACATCAATGAGATCCGCCAGATGTCCGGGGCCCAGATCAAAATTGCCAACCCAGTGGAAGGCTCTTCTGGAAGGCAGGTCACTATTACTGGCTCGGCTGCCAGCATTAGCCTGGCCCAGTATCTAATCAATGCCAGGCTTTCCTCTGAGAAGGGCATGGGGTGCAGCTAGAACAGTGTAGGTTCGCTCGTAACCCCCTTCTGCTGTTTTCCCATGATCCAACTGTGTAATTTCTGGTCAGTGATTCCAGGTTTTAAATAATTTGTAAGTGTTCAGTTTCTACACTTTATCATCCGCTAAGAATTTAAAAGGAAATCACATTCTCTGTTCAGCTGTTAATGCTGGGATGCATATTTAGTTTTATAAGCTTTTCCCTGTTTTTAGTTTTGTTTGGGTTTTTGGCTCATGGATTTTTTTTCTGTTTGTCGGTAAGAAATGTAAGAGTGGAATGTTATAAATTTCAGTTTAGTTCTGTAATGTCAAGAATTTAAGAATTAAAAAAATGGATTGGTTAAAAATGCTTCGTATTTGAAAAAGCCGGGATTATTATCTTAAACTCTTCTGTTGGTGCTTTCTTTTCCCCTTCCCTTCCTCTTTTAAGTGTAGGGTGCGTGGAGGCCGGAGGGAGAAGGGTGGGCCAAGCTTGTTCTTTGAAACCTTTCCCTGCCTTATCGGTAAGATTCCATTCCCTCCGCCCCAACAAAGGAATGGCAGGTTGGGCCTGCTTTGGGATGTTTACAAAGGGGGTCTCTTCCTGGGAGTGACGGCTCCAGCTAATTCAGAGAGGCCTCTGCCCATTTCTCTGGTAGAAAATAACAGGGTTTTCTCGGGTGGAAGAATTGCCCATTCAGTAGGACAGGATGAATGAAGAGCATCCTGTCCGTCCAGCCAGTGCTTCCCCTACCCCCATCTGGCAGGGAAAACTTAGCCAGAACAATAAAATATTCTGGGGGAGGGTTGTAGGAGTGGGAGGCAGGGGCTAGGAGGAAGGGGTAACACAAGGGTGGGAAGGAGGGCCCCAACTGCAGGGGATTGGAGTCTTCCTTGAGCCTGGGCTGACCAACGGAAGGACCACGTGGGGAGCATGCACCTGTGGCAAGTAGCCTGTCAGAATGTTACACCTGTCAAGTGAGGCGCCCAGAAACAAAAGGGCATTTTCTCTGATTTTCCTCAGCTGTGTGCAATGTTTAGCTAATTATCGCAGGAAATAATCCTGCCTAAGTGGGACAGTCCTCCCAGGAATGTAGAACAATCCAGTGTGTTAGAAATGCAGATTCCTGAGTCCCACTGCACACTGGTCAGAAAGCTCCATCTTTAATGCCCATTAAGAGATCTGAATTTATCTTCAGATTGAGAACAGCTGTGGCAAAGGCCTAATACCCAAGCCCCTGTCAGCTGAGTCTAGGCTGGAACCAAAGCTAAAGTCTCCTAGCCACAGGCAACGGAAGACTATAGACAATGAAGGTGCCCAAGTGGGCAGTTCAAGTCCAGGCAAAGGAACCATTTGACGCTCTTTGGCAGGTACGCATGGTACAGGCTGGGTTAGTCCCTGGGGGTGAGGTTTCCGTGCTGTGCGGGTTGCTGAGAGGAGAGCTTAGGTTATAGAACACACTGGGTTCTTCCGCATGCGCCTGGAGCAGAGCACTGCAAGCTGAAGGTGTTGAAAGAACACTCCCTGAGCTTGGGACAGAACGGTTTTAGAACACAATAAACCTGATGGCAGATGGCCTGTGTCTGAGAATAGGAAGGACTAGAATCCAGTGGCAGAGAAGGTAGGGACAGAATCCTGCATACTAGCCAGCTGAGTGCATAACTTCCATCCCAGCACTCAGGAGGCAGAAGAAAGTAGAACTTTTGAGTTTTAGGCCATTACATGATGAGTTCCAAGCTGGCCAGGTCTTCCTAGAGATGTCCTGTCTCAGAAAAAAAAAAGAATCAAATGCCTGGTGGTAGTGAAACATGCCTTTAATTCCAGTACTCTGAAGTTTGAGGCCAGCCTGGTCTACATAATGAGTTCCAGGACAGCCAGGGCTCAGAGAAACCCTGTCTTTAAAAAAAAAAGGGCAGTAGTGGCACAGGCCTTTAATCCCAGCACTTGGGAGGCAGAGGCAGGTGGATCTCTGAGTTCGAGGCCAGCCTGGACTACAGAGTGAGTGCAGGGACAGGCTCCAAAGTTACACAGAGAAACCCTATCTCGAAAAAAAAAAAAAAAAGCCAGAAAAAGGGGTGGTGGGGGCATGATGTATACTAAACTTAGCTGAGTGACCAGGAGGGGTATGGGGCCAGGGAGGACCTAGTAGTGTTTTCTGGAAACAGCACTAATCAGGGCAAGTGGACAACAAACTTGAGTCTTGAGGCAAGCCGCAGAGTCCCTGAAGGAGGGTAATGGTTCAAATGTACTGAGGGGAAAGCACTTGAACTTCCAGCCCTCACCCCAACACGCCCAGTAATTTTAAGGTAATTTAGGCAGCAAAGCATAGGATGGCTCCCACCTTGGAGAAATGAAAAGCAGGAGCAGCCACTGCAAAGTCTTCTAGCCAAGGAGGCCGAGATGTGTCGAGCAGAATACACACTGGGGAGGCTGGATACAGACATAAGAACAGTGTGTCCCAGGCAGGCCATGGTGACAGATTTGTAAACAGGCAGAAATATTCCACAGTAACTAGAAATGAAGTTACAGCTACATGCCAGCAAGTAAACATGGACCAGAAGCTGAGTGGTGGGGAGGTGTCATTTTGATGCTGAGGGACTTAGTCTTGGATACTGGTGTCTCTCGGCACCTGTCAGTCATGGCCTGACACAGCAGGGCCTCAAAAGTAGTTTAGTGATAGGGCAACTGTCTGGTATACACAGAGCCCTGTGTTCAGTCCACAACACTGTACAAATAAATACTTTGAGAGAAAGAGTTGAAACATCAGGTTAGTTCACTAGACTAACCTTGAGAAAAGAGAATGTTCCAGGCTGATGGAGGAGTACTAATGCTGGAGACTTTAAAAAAGAATGGATGTGATGGCATAGGCAAGCCACGCCCCCAGGAGGCTGAGACAGGAAGCTCAGGACGCTCACAGGTTTAGAGACCAACCTATATTCTGAGACCCCCATCTCGAAAACCACAAGAGCCAGGCACTCGGGAGGCCGTAGCAGGCCCAGCTCTCTGAGCTCAAGGTCAGTCAGCCAGGTCTACAAATTAATTGAGTTCCCTTACCCTCCCATTCCCCCGCCCCCCGACAAAAAAATAAAGGTACAGCATTTAGCCGGGTGTGATGGTTCTTGCCTTTGACCCAGAGCACTCCGGTGGTTGCAGGAGCACCTCAAGGTCATCCTCAGTCACATACTGGGTTCAAAGTCAACTTGGGCTACAAAACATCCTCTCTCAAAAAAAGGGGGGCTACAAGGCCCCATCCCTCCCTGAAGATTTTTTAGGCAGTTTATGGTTGCTGGAAGAGAGAAGGACATTTTATTCAGTGGTGTAGCCACTGGTAAAGTGCCCACGCTCCTATAAATACACTCTCAAAATGAAAAAGAAGACTGATGTAGCTGGGTTGGTGGAGCCCTTGCCAGCGTTGTGAGTGCCTGGATTCTATTCCTGCACTAACAGCACACCTGCAATCCTAGCACTTGGGCTATGGAGGTGAGAGAATCATGCCCACACCTTTTGGGAATCTTGAGAGTTACCACTTGAGAGAGAAATCAAGAATAGTTTACTAAGATAGAAAGCAAAGTCAGAAAGCCAGGTGGGGTGGGGTGGGCTGCTAGTAGTTGGGAAGCAGAGGCAGGTGGATCTCTAAATTCAAGGCCAGCACAGTCTACGGAAGTAGTTCTGGGACAGCCCAGGGCTACACAGAGAATTCAGGGGAGAGAGAGAGAGAGAGAGAGAGAGAGAGAGAGAGAGAGAGAGAGAGAGAGAGAGAGAGAGAGACAGACAAATGCATACACACTCACACAGAGAAGTTAAGAGACTGGGAGAAACTTCAACTCCCACCATTGTAGAACAAAAAAGTAAATTGAGCCAGGCATGCCCTTAATCCCAGCACTCAGATGACAGAGGCAGACTGATCTCTAAATGCGAAGCTAGCCTGGTCTACATATTGAGTGTAGGTCAACCAGGGCTAGATAGTAAGATCCTGTCTAAATAAATAAATAGACTAAATTGTTGGACTAGAGGGAAAGCTCAGTAAGGTGTTTTGGTTTTTGTTTGGGGTTTTTGTTTGTTTTTTACATAGAGTACTGGGATTAAGAGCAGAAACCATCACTTTGAGCAGCTCAGTGGTTAAAAGCGCATCCTGTTCTTCCAGATGACCTGAGTTTGGTTCCCAGCACCCACACCAGGCTGACAAACACCTCTAACTCAACCTCCCCTTCCTCGTCGGGCCTCAGCAGGCACCTGAACTGAACAACTAACACACGCACACTTAAAATCTTTCTTTTAAAAATTAAATCACCAGGGCTGGTGAGATGGCTCAGTGGTTAAGAGCACTGACTGCTCCTCCTGTGGACCCTGGTTCAATTCCCAGCACCCACATGGCAGCTTACAGCTGTCTGTAGCTCCAGTTCCAGAGAATCTGACATCATTATACCAATGCGCATGAAATAAAGTTAAATAAAGTTTAAAAAAAAAGATTAAATCACCAGGCAGTGGTGGCGCACACCTTTAATTCTAGCACTCAGGAAACAAAAGCAGGAGGATCTCAGTAAATTCAAGGCCAGCCTGATCAACAAAACAAGTTCCAGGACAGCCAAGACTATTACACAGAGAAAAACCAAAACTAAATAAATAAAATCTCAATTTTAAGGTTTTCTTTTTTGGCACACACCCCCGCCGGCGCCCCATCCCATACCCCCAACCCTCTCCACCCTGTACCCCACCCTCTCCATCCCACCTCCTACTCTCCACTCCCCTCCCTCCCCCACACACTATGATTTGTTGTTTTTTGAGACAGTTTCTTTATGTAACAGTCCTGACTGTCCTGGAACTTGTTTTGTAGTGTAGACCAGGCTGGCCTCCTACACACTGAGACCCACCTGCCTCTGCCTCCCGAGTGCGCTGATTATGCTCGGCCCACACACTGCCATTTTAATGACCAGAACAACTCGGGACAGACATTTCAAAGGAATGCGTATGCTTGGAGAGCAAAGATTTAGAACAGTGAGGAGCATCAGAGAAGCAGGCCTGGGAGCTGAAGGAGCCCAGGCAGAGGGAAGGCCACTCACTTTCTCAAACACGATGGTAGAAACGTGGGGGCGGAGCCGGGCGGTGGTGGCGCACGCCTTTAATCCCAGCACTCGGGAGGCAGAGGCAGGCGGATCTCTGTGAGTTCGAGACCAGCCTGGTCTACAGAGCTAGTTCCAGGACAGGCTCCAAAGCCACAGAGAAACCCTGTCTCGAAAAACCAAAAAAAAAAAAAGAAACGTGGGGGCGGTAGGGAATGTAAACAGCATCAGGGAAAAGATGAGGGTGTTTTCTGAGGTGCCTCACTGCTTATCCTAGGCTGGCCTTGAGTTGTGACCCTCCTGCTAGCGACGAATTCTAGAAATGAATGGCCACACCTGGTTGGTGTTTACACACACACACACACACACACACACACACACAGA
>NW_026068039.1:1557355-1570937 GCF_014885135.2 Alexandromys fortis | reverse complement strand
CCCCCCCCCCCGCCTTTTTTTTTTTTTTTTTGGTTTTCCAAACAGGGTTTCTCAGTAGCTTTGGAGTCTGTACTGGAACTTGTAGACCAGGCTGACCTAGAACTCACAAAGATCCACCTGCCTCTGCCTCCAGGCCGTGCTAGGATTAAAGGTGTGTGCTAACACTGGCCGGTTTGGTTTACCCCTTTAATCCTAACACTAGGGAAGCAGAGGCAGGCAGGTCTCTGAGTTCAAGGCCAGCCTGGTCTGCATAACAAGCTCTTGACTAGCCAGGATCCCAAAGTCAGACTCAGATGCAAAAGAAGTTTATTAAAAATGGCTTCTATCGGGCTGGAGAGATGGCTCAGTGGTTAAGAGCATTGCCTGCTCTTCCAAAGGTCCTGAGTTCAATTCCCAGCAACCACATGGTGGCTCACAACCATCTGTAAGGAGGTCTGGTGCCCTCTTCTGGCCTTCAGGCATACAGACAGAATACATAATAAATAAATAAATATTAAAAAAATGGCTTCTATCATTTACCTTTTCTTTAGATGGGGGTTCGAACCAGGGTTTCTATGTGTAGCCTTGTCTGTCCTGGAACTAGCTCTGTAGACCCTACTGACCTGGAACTAGCAGAGATCCACCTGTCTCTGCCTTCCAAATGCTGGGATTAAAGATGTGTTCCACCCGTGTGCTTTTGTTGTTTTTAACCATTTTAATATTTTGAAAATCTCAATGTGTGTGTGTATGTGTATGTGTGTGTGTGCATGCGTGTGTTTGGGGGGGGGGATCAGACGGGCAATAGATCCCCTGCAGCTGGAGTTACAGGCAGTTGCAAGTTGCCGGATGTGGGTGCTGGTGATCACACCCAGGTCCCCCGCAGGAACAGCCCATGTTCTTCACCGCTGAGTCATCTCTGCAGCCTGCACTGTTTCTTAATCCAGCCACTGGGCAGAGGAACCCACAAAGGTTGACAGACAGCTGTTGTGTCATGGCCGTAGGAGCTGTACCATGGACCACGAGGGCCATCTCCCTCCAGACCACAGTCCCCTCTCTCACTCGGCCTGTTCCTCTGCACATTCACCCCTGACTTCCTGCCACATGGACGAGCTTTGCCATCCCCAGTTTGGACAGTGAGTCACCACCCTCAGGTCATCCCTAGAGCAGCCACTGACTCTCTGTGACCACACCCCTTACCCCCCCCCCCCAGCCCTATGTGCTGATAGCTGAGACCTCTGAGTTGAAGCAGCTTCACCCCTACGCTCTGGGCTCTCTCTGGAGCGCCACCCCACACCCTGTCTGATGACGTCTTTGTTCTTGCATCTCCCACGAGCAAACCGACAAGATGGCAGACAGAGGAACAGGCTGTCGCAGAAAACGTCTTCCACATCGAGTCTCTTCTGCTCACTTTGCTGACCACTAAAGGGACTTTCTAAAAATCATTTGTTTGTTTAGCGGGACAGGGTCTCACGTAGCCCATGCTGGTCTCAGACTCGATGTGCAGGATAACCTAGATCTTCTGACCCTCCATCTTCCACCTCCTCGTGCTGGGATTACAGACGCTTACCACCACCTGTGGTTTTCTGTGGGCTTCCTATGTGTTAGACAAACACTCTATCAACTGAGTTACAACCCTAGCCCATATTTCCAAACATTGAGATCTCATTATATCCTTCCCTTACTCAAAGTAAATCCCATCCCTACCCACGCAAGAGAAAGTCCATGGAGTCCAGCCTGGGCTAAGAAGAAAAGATCCCCCAACCTCTTTATGGTTGTTCCTTTCCAGCATGCTGTCCAAGTGACAGTCACTGTGGGTCCCTCCAGTCCTCCGTGTGGTTCTCCTGTCACCCTGCTGGGCATCCTTGCACAGCGATGTGGCATCCCTGGCTGGGTGCTTTGTCCACACCTGCCTGGGCTTCTAAGGCCCCTGACTCTGAGCTTCCGGACCTGCAAGGACCTCTGGCTCTGCTAAGGACTCTGCTGAGGGATCCCAGGTCCAGAGGCTCTGGCAGCTGCTTACAAAGACCTTGGACAAGTCGCTCCGGCCTTCTAGGCCTCGGTCTTCCACGTTGGAAGACAGGGTGAGATAATATCCACCATTCTCTGGCTGCCTTGGAATATAATGCTGCCTTTGTGGCCCCCATCTCTGCTCTGCCTCCTGACACTGGGCCGCCTTCTGACATACAAGCCTTCTTTCTGTCAAAGCAGCGAGAAGAGTGGGAGAGAGCTGGCACTGACCAGCTTCAGCTTGGTATTTGGCTGGGTTGTTTGTCTGGTTTTTTTTTTTTTTGTATTTTTTTTAGAAAGAATCTCATGTACTCATGTATCCCAGGTGGACCCCCCCCCCTTTTTTTGCAGGGTCTCTTCTCTGTTATGTAGCTCTGACTGTCCTGGAACTCACTATGTAAGAGTGTAATTGGCCCACATCAGTTTCAGGTTGGCCTCAAACTCACAGAGATCCATCTGCCTCTGCCTCTGAGTTTAAAGTCACGTGCCACCACACACACCCATTGCCTCCAGCTCCCGAGTGCTGGATTACAGGTGGGCACAATGATGCTCAGCCAGCTTGGCATTTGGGCAACTCTTCCTGGGTGCTTGAAGAGGAAAAAGAAAGGAAATGATTCCGGGGAGATTTGTTCTAATATTGTTGATCATACCTGCTCATTTCAGAGGACAGTAGATGGGACAAAGAAGAGGGGACAGGCACGCTAGCTAGAGCAGGTTATGGGGAGAAGATTCGTCCAAGGCCCCTCCTTTCCTTTCTCCTGTTCCCACCCCCGCAGGGAGGGTCCTAAGAGGTCTTTGCCTCTCTGGTGACCTCTTGGACCTTGTATCCAGTTCTTCCCAAGTTCTGAGATTGTAGACATGTGCTTCACCCAACTGAAGTTTTGATGCCATTTTACTGGTGAGAAAACTGAGCTCCCTCCTCCAGCCCTGAAGGAACCTGTGCCAGGTCACAGTTACTGGATGCTGAGATCCAGAGAGGCCGATCCAAGCTGTGCTCAGTCACTCTACTGGACTCTCTTCAGGCTGGTAAAACTACCTGTAGGCACATTGTCTTATTTTGTTTTTAGTAACTTAAAAAACCAGGGTCTTACTATGTAGCCCAGGCTGGCCTTAAACCAAAGAGTGATCCTCCTGTCTTAGCCTCCCAAGTGATGGGGTCACAAGCATGAACCACCTTAGTAACTTTTATTGTCCAATTTTTGATAAAATTTTTAAGAAAAGAAAGAAAAGAAAAAAGGCATGCCGGGCATGGTGGCTCATGCCTGTAATTCCAGCCCACATTCCAACACGTAAGAGGATGAGGCGCGTGACCATCATGAGTTCCAGGCCAGCCTGGACAGAAAGAAAGAACTCTTGTCAAACATTGGAGATGTGGAGCTGACCATGCGAGCATGAGGCCCAGAGTTTAGAACCCACATCAAAGGGGCACTGTGCACCTGTAACCGAAGCGCTGACTAAGGGGATGGAGACAGAGAAATTCCAGGTTTCCTGGCCAGTCAGTCTAGCTACTTAGTAAACAACAGGTTCAGGGAGAGCGCTTGTCTCAAAGAATAAGGTGGAGTTGGGCAGTGGGGGCCGCATAGAATGAGTTCCAGGTCAGGCTCCGAGACTACACAGAGAAACCCTGCCTCAAAACACAAAACAAAAAGAATAAGGTGGAAAGAGCTAGAGAGACAATAAACAAAGCACAGGCACCCATACCCCCACACAGATAAATTTTTAAAAAGATAAATAAAGTAGATAAAAATCTCTAAATAATAAATAATTTTTAAAATGCTTTTTTTGTAATTTTTAAACAAGGTCTTCCTATGAAGCCCTGGTTTTGTTGGAACTCACCATGTAAACCATGCTGGTCTCAAACTCACAGAGTTCCTCCTGCCTCCACCTCCTGAGTGCTGGGACTAAAGGTGTGTGCCACCACCTACCTTTGGGAAGAGAGGTGATAGAGAGGAAACACATGAATGTTGGGTACATAGGGAAAGCCCCGCCCCCCGCTGCTGTGACTAATGCCCCCAACTACTTACCTCATACACAAGTATGCAGTAATGTGTTTTCTTTTTATCACATTGAGATCTTGATGCACCATGAAATCCATTTTATTTATTTGCCCCTTATTTGGTACCACCACCCATAGTCATCATTTTATTAATTTATTTCAAAATTTTAAAATATTTATTTATTTATTATGTAAGAAGATGGCACTGGATCTCATCATAGATGGTTGTGAGCCACCATGTGGCTGTTGAGAATTGAACTCAGAACCTCTGGAAGAGCAGCCAGTGCTCTTAACCTCTGAGCTACCTCTCCAGCCCTAAATTTCTTTTTCTTTTCTTTTCTTTTTTTTTTTTTTTTTTTCTTTTTTGACAAAGGCGGGGTCTCAGTATGTAGCCCTAAAATTCACTATGAACACAAGACTGATCTCAAACTTGAATCTTGTTTCTGCCTTCTGAGTTCTGGTATTAAAGGCATGTGCCACAATGCCTCTTTATGCCGTGTGTGTGTGTGTGTGTGTGTGTGTGTGTGTGTGTGTGTACATGTAACTGCAGGGCATTGGATAAGGCAGCTGTGAGCTGACTAAAGCCAGCACTGAGACTTGAGCTTGCATCTTCTGCAAGAACAGCGGAACTTAACTGCTGAGCCACCTCTTTAGCCCCAGGATTAGTTTGTTTGTTTGTTTTAGTGTGTACGTATCTGTATGAATGTCTGTGTTTCTGTGGGGAGGGGGGTGGCGGGGTGCCTGAGGCCAGGAGGAATATAGAATCCCTTGGAGCTGAACTGTGTTTTACCCCTCACCTTAGAGTGCACTCTTTAGAGGGTTTTAGAGCATTCAAAACTGAAAGTCATTTCTGCTGACTTACAGTAGACATTCTTACCGGCAAGGTGGCCTCCCTGCAAGCATCCCCCGTCCCAACCCCACTCCCCTTCACTCTCTCTACCTTCCTTTTCTTGTTCCCTTTTACTCTCATTAACCAGCACTGCCCTCCAAACAGAGTAACCACCATCTTCAGAACACCAGCTATGACTGTTTGGAAGAGATCAGCTGGGCCTGTCTTTTAGACCTTGTAGACTGTCGCTGTTGGCTCTCTTGAGGCAGGGGTGGAAAGGGTCACTGGACCCTCGCCTGTCCGTGGTGTGGTTGCTTCAGCGTCGTTCCTGCTCCTGCCTGTAACCTATCTCCCATGCTCTGGACAGAAGCCAAAACCTCATTGGTGGAATCAAGGAAGACTTGTTCGTAACTCCCCCATTGAAAAAAGTTCTTATTTATTTGTTTGTTTGTTTGTTTATATTTTTCAAGACAGGGTTTCTCTTCTTTTCTTTGATGCCTGTCCTGGAACTCACTCTGTACACAAGGTTGGCCTCAAACTCACAGAGATCCGCCTGCCTCTCCTCCTGAGTGCCTCCGGAGTGCTGGGATTAAAGGCCACCACCATCCGGTTAGAAAAAAAAAATCTTACAAGTTTCCATCCACTCCCTCCTCTTTCCCCTCCCCAGCTTCCCTGACTTCCAGCCCTGAGCCTGCTGTTTCTGCAAACACTCATCTACTTCCTGTATCTAGGTATTTGCTGACTGGACGTTTCTCACCTGCAGTAGTGCAGACAGTGTACTTGGCGGTTGTTGTCTGACCCCCCTGTAGTATAATGTAGAATTTCAAGGTTTAGCCCATTGTGGAAGGAATCAGGGCTCCTTGCCTTTTTGTGATACACAGATTCAGAACCAAATGCAGTCTGGCTACACAACATCCAGGCCGTGGGGCCCTTACTCCATATGTTTGTTCCTTTACCAGAACCCAGGCTGGCCTCAAACTGAACAACCCTCCCGCTTCACTCTGCTGAATGCTGTTGGGGTATTGTTCAATCTAGCCTCAGACTCACTAGAGAGCCTCGGTGCCCTGATCCTTCCTTCTCCATGCTGGCTTTACAAGCACACCTAACTAGACCCAACAGCAAAGGTCTAAATTTGGTTTCCCTTGCCTGCTGCTCGTGACATCTTCAAAAGCGTTTCCTCATTCATGATGGTGAAAGATTGTTTTCTTTTAGGAATTTTATAGTGTGAGGCTGAGAAGATGGTTCAGTCAGTAAATTCCTTGCCGTGCAGGCATGAAGACCTGACTTTGGATCTCCAAAAACCCACCTAAAAGCTGGGTGTGGCGATGCTTGTCTGTGACTACAGTGCTCAGGAACTGGGGGACATATGTTGTCTCCCTAGAGTTCACTGGTCAGCCAGTCTAGTCAGCTGTAAGCTGCAGTGAAGGGACCCCATTTCAAAAAAATAATGCTGAGGGCCTGTGCCCTCACCCAACAAAGTTTGTCCTCAGGGTTAGGGACATCATTTAGGGGTTGATCATAACTGGTATGGGGTTGAAGGAGGTCATCGAAGCCATCTTTGTTTCTCACATTCCTTTTCTATTTACTTTACCTTTAGCTTTGTGTGTATATGGAGGGGGAGGGGCCTCACGTGCACCTAGCACACTTGTGTAGGTCAGAGGACATCTTTCTGGGGCGTCAGCTCCCTCTTTCCACCTGTGAATCTCAGGAATTGAGCTCATCCTCAGGCTGGACGGCAAGCGCCTTCAGCTGCTGCGCCGTCCCCAGTCCTGTAAGTTACCATCTGTGTTTATTTGGACAGGGTCTCCTGCAGCCCAGGCGGCCGTGAACGCTCTATGTAGCATCACCTTGAACGTCTGCTCTCCTCTCCTGCCCAGAGCTGGCGTCACAGGTCTGGGTTCCACCATGCCTAGTCTTTGCTGTGCGCTACCACCGCCCGGCTGTTTTTTTTAATGTGCATTGGTGTTTTACTTGCGTGTATGTCTGTGTGACAGTGTTAGGTCCCCTGGAACGGGAGTTGCAGACAATTGTGAGCTGCCACGTGTCTGCTGGAAATTGAACCCGGGTCCTGGTATTTTACATCTTAATGCAGATGACATTTCGAGTCTTTAGTAGCCACATAGGCAAGCAGTTACTATGCTGGCTGTTTGCGGTTTGTCCAAGTGTTCAGCATGACCTTCCTCAGACTTGAGTTCCCAGCAATCAGTAAGCTCCTGCTGCTGGGTGTGGTAGTGTGTGCCTGTAATCCCAGCACTCTGGAAACTGAGGGAGGAGGAAGTCAAGGCCAGTTTGAGCCAAGTACCA
This sequence comes from Alexandromys fortis, assembly GCF_014885135.2. Taxonomy (NCBI): domain Eukaryota; kingdom Metazoa; phylum Chordata; class Mammalia; order Rodentia; family Cricetidae; genus Alexandromys; species Alexandromys fortis. The sequence goes on along the minus strand of NW_026068039.1, from coordinate 1,563,822 downwards.
AAACTTTGTGTCACAGAAAATATGTTTTTGCTGGCGTAAAGACTGGCGCCTTTAATCCTATCACTCAGGAGGCAGAGGCAGGCAAATCTCTGTGAGTTCAAGGCCAGCCTGGTCTACAAAGTGAGTGCCAGGACAGCCAGAGATACACAGAGAAACCCTGTCTCTAAAAATCAATATATGGTAATACAAGCCCAGCACTATTGATATATGTGTGTGTACATCTATTATATGCATATATAATGTACCCCAGCACTATTGATATATGTGTGTGTACATCTATATGCATATATAGATTACCCCAGCACTATTGATATATGTGTGTATACATCTATATGCATATATAGGTATACCCCAGCACTATTGATATGTGTGTACACATATATGCATATATAGATATATCCCAGTACTATTGATATATGTATGTACACATATATGCATATATAGATATATCCCAGCACTATTGATATATGTGTGTACATATATATGCATATAGATATACACATATTTTTTAAAGCACAGTGCTTGTTGGGCTGGTTCTGTCTCCTGGCCCCTCCTCAGAGCCTCACCTGAGCTCCAATCCCACCCCAGCCTGAGGCTATTTTTAAAAAAGTCACCTGTTGACACACCCAGCACCAAACAGAAAAATGCAATTGCGTGGTGGCCTTGGCAGCACTGTTCTGAAGCTTGACCGACGCAGAGGTGAACAGAGAGGTGTCTGCTCAAGAGAATCCATGAAGTGTTTCATATTTTCTATAAGCTGAAAAAAAAAAGGAAGAAAGAAAGAAGGAAAGAAAAGTGAAACTGTATAATGAACCTTTATTGTTGTTGTTGTTTTGGGTGGGGGTAGGGGGTGGGGAGTGGGGGTTGGGAGTGGGAGATGAGGAAGGTGGGGATGTGTTAGGGTTTCTCTGTGGAGCCCTGGCTGTTTTGTAACTCCATTTGTAGACCAGACTGGCCTCGAACTCACAGAGATCCATCTGCCTCTGTCTCCAAGTGTTGGAATTAAAGGTATGCACCACCACCACACACACACACACACACACACACACACACCCGGCCATGACTGTAGTTTTAAAAGGCCACATGTCATGTTGGAGAAATGGCTCAGTGGTTAAGACAGTTTGCTTGTCTACCAGAGGACCTGGGTTCAGTTTTTAACTGAGGTTCACAACAATGCCTGTAACTCCAGCTCCAGGGGATCCAATGCCCTCTTCTGGCCTCCAAAGGTACCTAAGTACGTACGTACACACACACACACACACACACACACACACACGTACACTATACATGCACTATACTCTTTCTTATACTCACATGCTTAGCCTGTACTGTTTAGCTCGAGATTGGACTCCTGTGTAGCAGATGATGATGCCCTTGAACACTTGCTCCTCCTGCTTCCACCTCCACAGTGCTAGGATTGCTCGTGTACCACCATACCAGGCTTTTTTTTTTAATAATTCATTTATTTTTATTTTAAGTGCATCCCTGGACCCCACGTGCTAGAAGAAAACCGACTTCTACAGACTGCCTTCTGACATCCACCCTCAGTGTGCCATCCAGAGGTGCACACTCAAATGTAAGTAAATCAGATATCGGCAGTGGCAAGGCCTTTCGTTGCATTCTCAATACAAATGGCTAAGTGTGTGTGATTTCTGCTTTCCTTCCACGAATCAAGTGAGAGGTCATATGATGACCTGTGACTGGTTTGTTTGTCTGTTTTAACCTGCCAGCCTAGCCGAGAAAAATCTCCAGTGTGGTTAAGAACGTGAGAAATGAGTCAGGGCTACATAGAAAGACCTCGTCTCAAAAACAAACAAACAAAAAGAATGTGGGAAATGAATCTTAAATGGAGAAAATGTCCCTGTAGAGAGGCCTAGTCGCCTTACATGCCTTACATGAAAAGCCACCGTCTGAGTGTGATGTGTGCCTGTTGGTATGCAAGTAAAGATCAGAGGGCAACCTTTGGGAGTCACTTCTCTGCCTTGTCAAGACAGAGTCTTTCTTGTTTCTGCCACTGTGCCTTGTCCTCCTGGCTAGCTGGCCTGTGAGCTTCTGGGGGAGCTTCCTGTCTCTGTTCCCTTCTCAAGCAGGACGGCTGGGATAAAAGCAGTCCAGTACCACTCCTGACATTTTTGTATAGGCACCAGAGATTTGAACTCAGGTCCTCTGGCCTGCACGAAAAGCACCTTCACCTGACCGCCCATCTCACCTGATTCTGTTATTTTGTGTTTGAGGGAGGGTTTATTGCAGCCCAAGCTAGCTTCCAACTTGCTGTTTCTCTGAGAATGGTCTTCAACTCCTGACCACCCCTCCCCATCCTCCCAGGTGCTAAGATAACAGGCATAGGTTGAGCTACCCTGAACTCTTGGCCACACCGTCCCAAGCTCCTGAGAGCAGGGATTACAGATATGAGACTCCATACCTGGCTGTTGGTTTTTGAGAAGGTCTCCCTCTGTAGCACTGGCTGGCCTGGAACTCATTATGTAGCTCAAACTGGCGGTGAACTCTGAGCAATCCACCTGCCTCTGCCTCCCAAGTGCTGAGATTACAGGTTAGACCTGTACTGCTGTGGCAGAAGGCCCTGACCGAAGAAGGGTCCTCAAAGGACGGTAGTCAAGCGATAATTCTGTACAGTTGTGGTTAGCGAGAACATCCTGTCAAACTGTCAGCTCCACTTTCTTTTTCTAAGACCTCTCGTCTACAGAAATAGGCCATAGGGTCAGGCTCTCTGTAACAAAGCTTCAGTTTCTCAGATTCCCGAATCCCTTCATGAAACTTTGGACGTAAGCTGCTCTCACCCCAGTGTACTGGAGACTGTGTCCTGCAGGACTCCAGTGTGTTGGCCTAAATCCAGGAGGAGATCTCCCATTGAGCCTGCCAAGCCTCCAGCCTCCTGGTGTGGTGAGACCACCTCACACTCCCGTCACACACTAACACCAAACTCCACCTTTGTCTCCTTGTTCAGTGGGAGCCCGTGCTTTCTCCCCAAGGACATGGGAGGTGTCATCAAAAATCACCTGTGTAATCCAGGCCTGGAGGGGACATGTCTGTAAACCTAGCATTCGGGAAGTGGAGGCAGGAGGATGGCAGAAAGGTCAAGGCAAGAATGGTCAACATAACAAGTTGCAGGCAGGGACTACTGAATGAGACCCTGTTCCAAACAACAATCACACATCCACAGAAGTCATCTTCAAAGATGGGCACAGTGCTGTGCACACCTGTAATCCCAGTACTCAGAGATGGAGGCAACAGGGTAAGATCCTGCTTCAGAAAACAACAAAATCTCCTTAAGTCAGGCATGGTAGTACATATTTGTGAGCCCAGCACTCTGGAGCGGGGAAGAAGGATAAGACTGCTAAACTATCCTGAGAAACCTAGTATGTATGACCTTGCTCAAGGGAAAATAAAAAGGGCCATGAATGTACCTCAATGGCAGAGCACACTCTAGACACTGGAAGGAAGGCCCCAGGTTCAATCCCAGCCATTTCATAGCAGCTCAAAGTGATCTCACTTTTTTTTTTTTTTTTTTTTGAGACAGAGTTTCTCTGTGTAGCTTTGGAGCCTGTCCTGGAACTCACTCTGTAGACCCAGCTGGCCTCGAACTCACAGAGATCTGCCTACCTCTGCCTCCTGAGTGCTGGGATTAACCAAAGAAGCCCTAGCTGTCTTGGCCATGCCTGTAATCCCAGCACTCGGGGTAGAAGCAGGATGTCCTCAGCTCTATAAGAAGTCAGAGGCCAGCTTGGTTTGTGGTGATCCTGTCTCAAAAGTGAACAAATAAATGTGGTGGTGAACACCTCTAACTCCAGTCTGGGAGACAGATCTCTGGGAGTCAGATCAGCCTGGTCTACATAGAGCGACCCTGCCTCAAAAACAAACAACACAAAGTTGAACAGAGAAGCAAATGCAGACATGGTGGCACTCTGCTTAGTGGTGCGTCATTTACCTAACACTTTGAGGCCACAGCAGCAGCTAACTACAGAAAGATAAAATAAGAAAAAAAGAAACAGCTCAAATAATGCCTGGGAGGCCCAGTGTGGTAGCAAGTGATTTTTTTGTTTGTTTGTTCTTCGAGACAGGGTTTCTTTGTAGCTTTGAAGCCTGTCCTGGAACTAGCTTTTGTAGACCAGGCTGGTATCGAACTCACAGAGATCTGCCTGCTTCTGCCTCCCAAGTGCTGAGATTAAAGGCATGTGCCACCACAAGTGATTTTAATACCAGGTCTTGGGAGGCAGAAGCAGAAGGATTTCTCTAAGTTTAAAGCCAGCTTTTTTTTTTCATTTTGAGATAGGTCTTGCTAAATTGGCCAGTTTGACCTTGAACTTCTTGGACAAGGCCATGCAGCCAGGGTTGGTGAGCTTGGGCTGTGGACCTAGCAAATGTATCTTCCTAGCATGGGGAAGATGTCCACCCGACCAGTTCATTACAATCCTCTCCCTTCCCCTAAACACCTGTCAAGGTTTCTGGGCGGAAGGAGGAAGTGAAAGGTTAGGGGTCAGGGAGGACTCATACTTGGTAAAGGGAATTAAAGAGCCCTTGCTTCTGGGAGAAGTGTGTGAGCCTCTCTTCCAAGGGACCCAAGTTTGGTGTGATGGCTCACAACCACTTGTAATTCCACCTGCAGCAGCTCTGACAGCCCCTCCCTTGGTGAGAGCTCAGGCTCCTGACTTCTGGAATGGCAAGCCTGTCCTATCACGCCTCGACACAGTCTCTTTATTGATGTTGCTGTTGCAGAGAGCAGAGGACTCATGATGTAGCCTTGGCTAACCTGGAAGTCAAGGAAACCTGATTGGTTCTGCCTCCTCCAATGGGGATTAAAGATGTGCACAGTCAGGCAGTGGTGGTGCATAACTTTAATCCCAGCACCCCAGAGGCAAAGGCAGGTGGATCTTTATGAGTTCGAGGCCAGCCTGGGCTACAGAGTGAGTTCCAGGACACGCTCCAAAGCTACAGAGAAACGGGTCTTGAAAAAAACAAAAAGGCGTGCATCACCATGCCCAGCTCTTTCTTTTCTTTTTACCTTTATTTTTAAAATTTGTGGGTCTGGAGTGTTTGCCAGTATATGTATATATGCACCACGTGTGTGCCTGGTATACAGGAGACCAGAAGAGGGCGTGGGACCCCTGGAACTGGAGTTAAGGATAGTTGTGAATGTTCTGCCCATGTTGGGAACAAAACCCAGTTCCTCTTCAAGAACAAGCGTTCTTAATTGCTGAGATGGCTCTCCAGTCCCATGGGCTAGTTCTGAATTGGTGCCTTTTTAAAACTACAGGTACTTGAGGGGCATTCAGTCCCACTTTCCTGTTTTAAGATGTTTTTGTTTATAAGAACACCCACAGGCCCACAACCTCTCAGTGAAAGAGTCAGACATTGCAGACAGCACAGTCTCTCGGTCTCCGACTCACACACGGGAACTCTGACCGCGCGGATCCTTCAGTTTGGACACTGTAGGATTTAGATGGAGGCGGCACTGATCTGGGACTTGCATCTGACCCTGCAGAAGATGAGAATGAACTGTGCTAGCACAGAGCCTTGGCTGCAAGCAGGGATGGAGACCTCAGCCTCCGGAGCAGAACTGCCCGTTCTATCCTCTCAGTGGGTTTCTCTTCCTCCCTCCCATTCCTCTCCTCACTTTAACCAACCTGGGGAATCAGATCTCAGGGGAACTTTGATCTCCTTATCTGGAAGGCAGGAAGGTAAGCCTGCAGAGCCTGAGGGGAGTGAGCTCAGGCTCAGGAATGCTCCACATTTTTCTAGCAGTTTCATGACCTTCCCCGTAGGGAGGTTGAAGGGAAAGGGCAAGAGCAGAATGAGAGGAGGGACTGGCTTGACAGGGTTTGGAAAAATCTACCCTAGAGAAACCCTGGCATGGGCTGGGCGCTTTCCCCTTACTGTGTGAGTAGAAAAGACCCTGGGTATGCACCTAGTTAGAAGCCTGGGTTCATCCTCAGACCTACACTCCCAGAGCTGAGGAGGTTAAGAGGCGGGTAGATCAGAAGCTCAAGGTCACCCTGGGTAACATATTTCACAGTCAGTTTGGGATAAGTGAAACTGACAAAAACCAATTTTTGTTTGTTTGTTTTTGAGACAGGGTTTCTCTGTGTAGCCTTGTCTGTCCTTGTAGACCCTCAGGTTGGCCTCAAACACAAGAGATCTGCCTCCTTTGCCTCCCAAGTGCTGAGATTAAAGGCCTGTGCCACTACTGCCCACCCAAACCTTTTCCAATGTATATAAGTTTTTTGCTGACCTGTATGTGTGCTCCCAGAAGAGATCCCTTAGGACTGGAGTTAAAGACTTGTGAGCAGCCATGTGGGTGCTGAGAATGAACCAAGGTCTTTTTTTTTTTTTTTTTTTGTATGTGTGCTCCCAGAAGAGATCCCTTAGGACTGGAGTTAAAGACTTGTGAGCAGCCATGTGGGTGCTGAGAATGAACCAAGGTCTTTTTTTTTTTTTTTTTTGGTTTTTCG
>NW_026068039.1:1551778-1554928 GCF_014885135.2 Alexandromys fortis | reverse complement strand
CAGGAATCGGAATCAAAGTTATCTTTGGCTAAATAGTCAGTCCCAGCCCGGGCTACATGAGTTCCTGTCAGAAAGAGAAAGGAGTAGTGAGAGAGGAGAGGGAGAGGAAAGAGAGTGCGCTCCTGAGATGGATGCTTCCGGCAATATCTGCACTCGCGAGCCTGGAGCCAGCAAGCCATGGCAAACACTACTTCGGGTAAGAAAAGAGTTAAAACCAAGCCACGAGCCCGAAGTTCCTTCTCCCTCCACACCACGCCTCCCAGGCGCGCTTTGTTTGTGGCTTGGTGTTTTAATTTTCAGGGCTGGAAAGCGACTCTGCCCACCAAGATCAAGTGCAACTTATTGGAGGTGGCACAGAGGACGGAAGGAAGCGCTAGAGCGGCAGACAGGCAGAAACCAGGGCAGCCCGGACCTTCTTTCTACAACACCGTGGCTTGGATGCTGCTGCTGCTGCCCTTGCCGCTAGGCCCCGTCTTCACGTTCAGGTTTCAAATTCCCAAGAGAATCTGAGTTGTCCGCATGGATCAGGTGTCAGCAACCCTGTCTCTCCTTGGTCCCCCGCCCCCATCTCTTCCGTCCTCTCTCCTCTCCTCTTTTTTCTCTCCCCTCCCTTCTTCCACCTTGCCATTCTTGTATCCCAGTCTGGTCTCAAGCTCCCTTAAGTAGCCCAGGATGACCTTGAACTTGTGATCGTCCTGCCGGCTGCCTCCCTCCCTGGAGCTGATGGAGCTGAGGGGGCAGGCAAGCCCCACCAAGCTCAGTTTCTGTGTAACTAAGCAAGCCAGGCAGGCCAGGCAAGCACTGTACCACTGAGCTGCACGCCCCGCCTAGCTCTCTGCTCTCCAGAGACTTTGAGAGGAAGTCGTTTGTGGGCGAAGCAATCCCCCCAGTATTTTCTGGCAGAAGTAAGGAAAAGTCGTCAAGAGTGTCCTGTCACTCAGGAGGGCGCGTGGAAGTGTCACGACCATAAATTCAGTCTGGCGGTCAGGCTGTTCCGCTCAATTTCATCAGTCAGCAGTTCCAGGAGGCGGGCCAATCTGCAATGCCAATCATATTGGGTCCCTCAGGAATTAAAACCCTAGTGGTCCAGTGGCCAGGGTCTGCTCAGGGCCAGGCTACACCCTTTGTCAGGAACCCTGAGGGCTCCCCATAAAGGAAATTAAAGACCACACACCAGGGACCAATGAGAAGGCTTAGGGAGTAAAGGTGCTGACCAAAAAACCTGAGGGACCTCAGATCCATCCCTGGGACTCAGGCATTGGAATAGAACCAACTCCTGCAACTTAATGCTCATCCCTCGGTTCCCCATACACACAGAGGAATGAGTGCAATTCCAGCAGAACAAGGCTGCATGTCGGGTGGAGCAGAGTGTCTCTCCCATCTCACTGCACTCCTGTGTACAGTTCTGATGGTCTTGCCAAAAGCAGAGGTGCTGGCGGGTGTTCTGAAGCCCCTTTAAGACTCTCTTCCTTAAGAGTCTATGCAGACTTAAACCACAGGCACACAGCATTGTCCGAATTCACTGGCCAGCTGCTCAACAGCCTTCCAAAGTCAAGAAGGCCACAGTTCAAGCTGGCAAAGACAGCCCCAGGCGTGCTACTACTGCTTGAGCTTCAACCCGGTTTTCTTCTTTCTTTTTGGGGAGGATGTGAGCAAGGATGGAGGGAATTTTGTTTTGTCTTGAAATAGGGTCTCATATACCCCGAGGTGGCCTTGAACTTGCTATGTAAGGTGCTAGGGGTGTAACTGAGGGCTTCATGCTGGGCAAGCACCCTGCCAGCTGAGTTACGTTTCCCACCCAACTCAAGTAGAACCCCAAGCCTTTCCTATGTCTTGTGAGCTCTATGTATGTTCCCTGTCGTTTTTATTTTGTTCATTGGGGAATTTTGCTATTGTTTTCATTCTTGACACTAGGTTTTGTGTAGCCCAGTCTGGACTTGAGCTCAACGAGGTAGCCAAGGAGACCTTGAACTCTTTTTTTTTAAAGATTTATCTAATTAGATATCTATCTATCTATCTATTTATTTATTATGAATACAATACTCTGTCTGCATGTGTATCTGCACCCCTAAAGAAGGTACCAGATCTCACTATAGATGGTTGTGGGCCACCATGTGGTTGCTGGGAATCGAACTCAGGACCTCTGGAAGAAGAGCCAGTCCTCTTAACCTCTGAGCCATCTATCCAGCCCGACCTTGAACTCTTGATCCTCTTGCTTGTGGGTTCTGGGACTACAAGAACCAGTTTTATTCATCATTTATTTTTATTTTAATTCATTTGCATGTGTGTGTGTGTGTAAGTGAACATACGTCTGGTTGCCCCCAGGGCTAGAAGAGGGCATTGGTTCTGCTGAGTTGAGTTAACAGGGTTGTGAGTTGCCTGCCATGAATGCTGGGAACTGAAGTCCAGTCCTCTGCAAGAGCAATAAACATTCTTAGCCCCGCAGTGGTCTCTCCAGCCTGTCATCATTTCCTTTGCCACTGTGTTCAGTGAGTGAAGAAAGTCACGTGAGGAGTCTCCAGTCTCAGGCTGTGACCATCTGTCCATCTGTCCTTCCATCTCCAGCCATCCTGTATGTAGCTCCAGGTTAGTCTCTCTGGCCACAGAAACAATGTCCCCTTTAACTGAGCTCTGACTGCAAGAATAGCCAAGTTAGGGGCTGGAGAGATGGCTCAGTGGTTAAGAGCATTGCCTGCTCTTCCAAGGGTCCTGAGTTCAATTCCCGGCAGCCACATGGTGGCTCACAACCATCTGTAATGGGGTCTGGTGCCCTCTTCTGGCATGCAGACATACACACAGACAGAGTGTTGTATACATAATAAATAAATAAATATTAAAAAAAAAAAGAATAGCCAAGTTGTAGCCCATTCTTCCAAAGGTCTGTCTGTGGTCAAACCCCAGCTCTGCCAGGACTGGGGGCTGTTAAGAACCCCTGCCTCCTTACATGGAACCTCAGGATTGAAACCACTGCTTGGGCTCTGGCCTGTTAGCTGTCAATCAAAGCTTAGTTCACCCCAAGTGCCCCCCACTCCTTCCTCTGAGCTCTTCCAATCTTTCTATTTTCCCTTAACCATGGGGAAAGCCTGAAAAAAGACAGGAAGCAGGAAGATTTCAAGAGCATCCCCCTCTTTAGAGGGTGTGTGTGTGTGT
>NW_026068039.1:1547614-1550264 GCF_014885135.2 Alexandromys fortis | reverse complement strand
ACTGGAGACTGAAGCACACTCTGAGGTTCTAAGTCTGGGAGCCTCAGTTTAAAGTAGATGACTGGCTGCCAAGATGGCAAGCCTGGCCACCTGAGTTGCACACAAACACACACACCACACACAAACACACACACCACACACAAACACACACACACCACACATACACAAATAATCCGGCCTTGGTGGTGCACACCCTTAATCCCAGCACTTTAGAGGCAGAGGCAGGCAGATCTCCAAGTTCTGATCTAGAATGAGTTCCAGGACAGCCAGGGCTACACAGAGAAATTCTGTCTTGAAAAAACAAAATAAATTAATAGACAAATAGATAAAGAAAAGATATGTACCTGTAAGAAAAGCTTAGCAGGAACCACAGCATGGGGATGCAGCCTAGAAGAACTCTTGGGTACCGAGTGTTACTGAGAGTGTTACTGAGGGGTGCAGGGGAGGGCCCCTCTAAGGAATCCAGATTATTCATGTACCGGATGGAAAGAAGAGAAATCTAAACCCTGGCAAGATAGCAAGGTTACTGGCTCATGCCTGTAATCCCTGCATTTTGGCAAGAGCATTGCTGCAAGTTGGAGTCCAGCCTGGGCTACACAGTGCGTTTGATGCACACTGAGACATCAGAATGGGATCCTATCTCAGAAAACCAAAGGAGGGAGGGAAGAGGTAGAGAACTGGAAGGGACGGGGAGGAGAAAGGAAAGGGGGAAGGGAGGAAGAGAGAAAAAGGAAGGGGTGGGTAAGGCAGAGGAGGCAAAGCGGAAGGATGGCCCAGCAGATGCAAAGGCCCGGAAGCAGCAATGTGCCATTGCTGAGTGCTGAGATTATAGATTTGCCGCCTGGGGACAGAGCCCAGCGTTTCTTACCTCTCTGTACCCACTGAGCTCCATCCCCCATTCTCCACCTTCCTTGGAGGCTCCACAGGAGGGCCTGATATGTAGCCAGGCTGCAGATGAAGAGGCTAAAGACACCCTAATCCTTATCTTTTGTTTTGAGACTGGGTTTCGCTGCATACTTGACAGAAATCTGCCTTCCTCTTCTAGGCCTCTCAAGTGTTGGGATTAAAGGCATGGGGCATCACAACCAGCTCATTTTTCTTTTTGTTTGGGGACAGGGTCTCACTTTGGAGCCCATGCTGGTCTTCAGCTCTCAGCTCTTCTGCCCACAACCTCAGAATGCTGAGACCAGAGGTGTGACCTTGGGTTTCTGCCATTAATTTGTGACAAAATTTGTCTTTGTTCTTTTGGGACAGGGTCTCCTTTAAAAACCCAGACTAGGGGGCTGGAGAGTCCTGAGTTCAATTCCCAGCAACCACATGGTGGCTTACATCATCTGTAATGGGGTCTAGTGCCCTCTTAATATTGTATACATAATAAATAAATAAATAAATAAATATAAAAAAAAAACAGACTAGCCTGGAATTCACAGTAATCCTCTCACCTCAGCATCCTGAGGTGTGTTCCATCAGGCCAAGGCTTGACTAGAAATTTTTTTTAAATATTTATTTATTTATTATGTATACAATATTCTGTCTGTGTGTATGTCTGCAGGCCAGAAGAGGGCACCAGGCCTCACTCCAGATGGTTGTGAGCCACCATGTGGTTGCCGGGAATTGAACTCAGGACCTTTGGAAGAACAGGCAATGCTCTTAACCACTGAGCCAACTCTCCAGCCCTTGACTAGAAGTTTTAATAAGGGAAAACAGGATGCAGAGCTGCCACAGATGTTAACGGTACTGAGTACTGAGAACAGGGGATCTGAGTTCGGTGCCAGCACCCAGGTCAAACAGCTCTATCTGCCTAGAACTCCTGCTTCAGAGAATCCAATGCCTCTCTAGACACCTGAATTCATGCGTTCATACCCCCACACATCCAGATAACTAAAAGTAATAAAAATTAAAATAAAAACAGTAAACTTGACTTTAAAAGAAGAGGCAAGGAAAGGCAGGGCTGTGGATGTGGCTCTCCATGGGAAAGCCTTGAGCTAGGGGTCTCAAGCTTTGCATAACCCAGGTGTGGCTGCATTTATACAGCAATTGTCAGCAGTTGAGGCAAGGACAGTTTCTTGCCCAGTGGCTAACTTTTGCCACAAAGAAAGTAAACTCCATATGGAGTTTCTTTGATGTCCATCATCTCTGAAGTAGATTGTTGTTTCCAGGAGCAACTTAAAAAAAAAAAAGAACCTTATGTTATTAAAACATCTTAAATGCCATATTCTGTAGGTCTTTGAAGTGTTTGAAGACTACCTGTCTATCTAAAATATATGTTTGACCTTGAAAACATACCTAATGACTACAAGTTTGATTGTAATAAGTGACTAACTACTAACTCTCATTCCTTATTATTCAAAGCAGTCTGTAAATATAACTTTCAATGACTAGAAATTTACATTATATTGTTAAATGAGCTGTACAGGTACAATACCTTGAGCAAGAGTCGAAATGTCCTAGGTGGTGGTAGCTTATGCTTTTAATCCCAGCACTCAAGAGGCAAAGATAAGAGAATTTCTGTGCCCAGCACTCGGGAGGCAGAGGCAGGTGGATCTCTGTGAGTTCGAGACCAGCCTGGTCTACAAGAGCTAGTTCCAGGACAGGCTCCAAAACCACAGAGAAACTCTGTCTCAAAAAAACAAAAACAAACAAAAAAATC
>NW_026068039.1:1541953-1545150 GCF_014885135.2 Alexandromys fortis | reverse complement strand
ATGTGTGAGAGCAGCCTGTGTGACAGGAAGTGAGAGCACAGAGCTGCCTGAAGGCAGAGCTGGCCGGTACTGAGGGGCCTATGGAGTTTGGAGCTGTAGAGATTGCTGTAGAGAGGCTGCCACAGGAAAATCCCAGAGTTGCTCAGAGGGTTTGAGGAAAGGAAGGAAAAGCCAGCCAGCCAGCAGGCACAGTTTCTGTGTTCAGCTCCAGCAGGTGCCAGTGGTTGCAAAGCCACGGGCAAGCAGCTATTTTGTGAATTCATGCCCCCAAAGTTGAGTGCCAGATGAAGCATTAATCTAGTTAATCTTTATCAATAAAAAATCGGTAGTTAAATATTGGGGATATTGACATCAGAAAGATCAGAGAACTGACAGGAGCAACCGCCAGTCGCTTCCTACCTCTTCCATTCCTCCTTTCAAAAGGGCCAGATCCCCTCTCAGTCCTGCTTTACTACTTCCTGTCTCCTCTCTGTCTACAGTCCTCCAAACTCTATGGTTAATTTTGGTCAGCTAGTGAATGGCTCTGCCCTCTCACTCTGAGCAAGCTTTGTCAGAACACAACCAAAATATCACACAAAACAGAATAATATCAAATTTTTATTATTTTATTTATATTTAATAATAATTTTTTTTCATTTTATTTATCTATTAGGTTTTATTGAGACAGTTTATCTGTGTAATCCTGGCCGTCCTGGAATTCACTCCTTAGATTAGGATGGCCTTGAACTCACAGAGACCTGCCTGCTTCTCATTCCCCAATGCTGGAACTAAAGGCATACACCACCGCTGCCCAACTTAAAATATAATTAGAAACAAACAAAAAAAAAATCAAACAAACAAAACACAGGGATGAAAAGAGGGAAATAAAACAAAATAGAAAAACCCATAAGCAAACAGTGGAGCAAGGTTCAGATCCTGTGTCCCAGGGCCCCAGTCCCCTAGTTCAGAGCAATAGACCAAGTCCATCTCCTGAAATCCAGGGGCCCCTCCCTGGAAAGCCGTTTGCCATTTGGGGACTGACTCAACAACCCCTGGCGTGATAAGGGGTCGATAGGATCTTGCAAAGGGCTGAAGGGCCCTCAGGATGCTGCTGTGACCTGGAAAGGTGACAAACGAGTCCCAAAGGATCCCTTAGTCAAGGTAGCTTGGCAGCAGAGGACAGCCAGAGGGAGCAGGTGCCCCTGGGAAGCTGTCGCCACAGCCATGCATGCTGTAGCTCTTCTGCGGCTGTCCCTGGGGAGGGCGGCCGGTGGGGAGCGGACAGGACTCCTGACTTTCCCTTTATATGGACACATAGTAACCAAGCAGTTACAAAGGGCTGTCAAGCTGTGCAGCAGATGGAAGAAAAGCCCGGGAGCTTTTCTCCTGGCAGGGCACCTTCTCAGGATGAAATTGGAAGCGTGAGGGAAGGGCTCAGTTAATCAGGGTTCTGCAAGAACTGGGGTTTGAGCCCAAGGAGGTCAGCAGTGGTCCAGGCTGGTGATGAATGAGGCCAGAGCCTGCCAGGGTGCCTGTCTGGCCAACTAGCACCACGGGGTACTAGCAGGTTGGAAGCAGGCGTCTTGCAGGCTTGTGATGCAAGGCCAGGAAACAAAGGGATTGGGACATCAGGGGCCTCCTGCTCTCACTGGCGCGGCTTGGTAAGAGCTAACAGCAGAAGGCAGGGGGCAGAGTGCCCGCCTGAGGGTGCAAACTAAAGCAAACACCAGGTGTTCGTGTTGTGTGTGTGTGGTGCATGAGACTGGGTGGCATGTTAGCTGTATGTGTTGTGTGGTTAGCGTCTGTACACGTGTTTCAGTGTGTATTGTGTCGTGTAGCCGCGTGGAGGCCGCGCAGACGCTGCGTGTTTGCTGTGAGGCCCCCTGCGTGTTCACAGCGAGACAGTGGAAGCTGAGGAACAGGCCGTGGGATCCTCAACGCTCCCCGGAGTAAATACGGTGGTACAAAGCCAGACCTGCCTGTTGTGCGCAGTACTGGACCCAGCAACTCCGCTTGAGTGCAGACAAAGACGCTTGCGCCTGCGCTGTGCCCTGCCGGTTCCGCCCCAAGCCTTGAGCCCCTCCTCTCCTCTGTAGCCATTTGTTGCCCACTTTTTTTTTTTTTTTTTTTTTTTGCTCTTGCGTCTACCATCAGGAATTCTGCCTTGTCTCTATAGCGTGTTTTAGTGGGAACTTGAAATACTTGACCTTGCTCAGGTTCACGTTACTTAGTCCAATGTTTATCTATGTTGTAACAATTGATGAAATCATTCCTTAAAAAAGAAAAAAGCGTAAACATACATACTATGGCAGACCTGTTGTGGACACAGGCCTGGAATCCCAGCATTTGGGAGGTGGAGGCAGGCAGATCTGGAATGAGACCGTTTCAAAGGGCAAAGGGCAAACAAAAAAGTAAAAAGAAGGCTAAAGAGCAGAGGACCCTAGGTTTAAGTCTCTTCCCTAGGGCCCGCAAGGTGCTCAGTGAGTTATGGTGCTGAGCCACAGGCTGAGAACTCCCGTTCAGCCCCAGGAGTTCATGGCAAGAGAAAGGCGAGGAACCGACTCACCTTAGCTCTCACACCCTCACCCACACACTATAATGACAGTAGTAAAATAAATAGCGCTAGCCTGGCCATGCGCTCAGGAGGTGGCAGATCTCTGTGAGTTCAAGGCCAGCCTGGCCTAATAGCCTGTTCCAGGTACCCAGGGCTACAGAGAGAAACCCCCATCTCTAAAAACAAAACTAACTAAATAATTTAAAAAATATTTTGCTTGATGAACCAAAACTTGTTTCAACATGTAGTTAATTTAAGCGCAAATAGGACACGACATGCAGTTTTTATTTTTGTACTTGGTTCTGTGAAATCAGGGTGGCCATATTTAGAGTGCTCAGCTGCCACACGTGGCAACTGGACCTGACTGGACAGGGCTGGAGCCTGGGATGTGGACACTGGGCAGACCTGGATCCCTGGCATACACCTGTCCCTTCCTAGGCTGTGTGATCCGGCAAAGTACAACCTCTCCTTTCTTCCTTCCTTCCTTCCTTCCTTCCTTTCTTTCTTTCTTTCTTTCTTTCTTTCTTTCTTTCTTTCTTGTCTTAATGTTTTCACTTTTATGTTTAAAGACTAGCATGGTCTCATTCACTGGGTGAATGGTCTTGACTAATCCAGTCAAGAAAGGTGACTTAGTCTGTTGAAGGAGAGGCAGGGCTGCGTTTCC
>NW_026068039.1:1518730-1533238 GCF_014885135.2 Alexandromys fortis | reverse complement strand
GCCCCGAAATAATTACACGGAAACTGTATTTTTTTAAACACTGCCTGGCCCGGCTAGTTCCAGCCTCTTATTGGCTAGCTCTTACATATTGTTCTAACCAATTTCTAATATTCTGTGTAGCCCACGAGGTGGCTTACCAGGGAGGATCTTAACCTGCGTCTGTCTGGAGTGGGAGAATCATGGCGACTCCTTGACTCAGCTTCTTTTCCCCAGCATTCTCTTCTGTTTACTCCACCCACCTATGTTCTAACCAATAAAATGGGCCAAGGCAGTTTCTTTATTATAATTAACCAATGTCCTTCCTCCATCATTAGTCCAATTTAATGAAGCCTTTGTGGTTCTAGTACTAGTACTGATGGAAACCCGGTCTGCACATGCTTAGCCCCTCATGGTTTGAGCAGCCTTGATAGAACTCTGGCCGAATTTCTGCGTGACTCCAGGAGAGCTGCCAGTGAGTGACCCATCTTGCCTTGACTTGAAAAATCAACCAACCAACCAACCAAACAAACAAACAAAAAAAGATGCTTGCCAGCCATAACCATAGATCTAGATTTATCTTTTTAAATTATGTTCATGTGTCTAGGTATATGCACGTATATGCACACATATATGAGTGCCTGCATTGGTCCAAGGCATTGAGTCCCCTGGAGCTGGAGTTCAGGTAGCTGTGAGTCACCTGACATGGGAACTGGTAACTGAACTCGGGTCCTCTGGAGAAGCAGCGAGTGCTCTCACACACCCAGTCTTCTCTCTGCCCTCCGTTTGCTTTTCTGAAACAGTCTCATGGAACCTAGGCTGGCTTCAAGCAAGCTGAGGAGGATGACCTTAAACTTCTGGTCTTCCACCTTCACCGTGTCTGGGTAGAAAGCCAACCATACTGAGCTGTAAATGTGCCCTCTCCTAGGCCAAACGCGGCTTCCGAACAGACCCATTTTCTCTCTTAGAGCCTGAGAGGGCTGCTCACGGAGAGCCTTGTCATACAGACCCCCGCCACAGACAGGCACGGGAACTAGCACAGTGAGGCTGCTGACTGGAGACTGGTGCCACGGCAAGTCCCAGACACCAGGAGTTGCAGGCTGGACAGCGGGGCGCTGCGGTCACAACTTGATTTCAGCCAGTGACACTGGCATCAGCTTTGGGCCTCTAGAGCAGAACGGATAACTCTGCGTTGTGTAAACTGTGATCTGTGAAAATCAATTGAACATAGTTCATTTTTTCATCCTAATTCCAGTTCTCTGCAACTTGATAATTTTTTTCTTCTGAAAAAAAGAATCATGCTGTCTTTGGTGGACTATGCCGATGACCCCAGCCTGTGGGGTCATTGTGAGGAGAACTGCTGTGGACTTGACAACAGTCTGGGCTATAGAGTGAGAGTCTCTCTCTCTTCCTTCCTTCCTTCCTTCCTTCCTTCCTTCCTTCCTTCCTTCCTTCCGAGACCCTGTTTGAAAAGAACGAGCAGAGGCAGAGAGCTGCTCACCAGATAGAACAATTGCTGTGCCCACTTGAACCTGGGTTTGAGCTGCACATGCCACAGTGGAGGGAGAATCAACTCCCTAAACTGTCCTCTGACCCCACCCACATGTGACTGCCACGCAGTGACAAGCCAGTTCACAGATCATAATAAAACCTAAAGGAAAATCTATGTACATGAAGATAAAGATTGGACTGTGCTGAAGAAGGCATGTCAAGCTGGCAGGTGGTTTTAGAGACAGAGTTCTTTTCAGAGCTCTTGTTGTCCTGGAATTCACACACTGGAGACAAGGCTGGCCTCAAACTCAGGTATTCTTGCCTCTGCCTCCCAAGTGCTGGGACTACCACCTAGCTGAGACTCTCTCTCTCTCTCTCTTTTTTTTTTTGGATTTTTGAGACAGGGTTTCTCCATAGCTTTTGGTTCCTGTCCTGGAACTAGCTATTGTAGATCAGGCTGGCCTCGAACTCACAGAGATCCGCCTGCCTCTGCCTCCCGAGTGCTGGGATTTAAGGCGTGCGCCACCACTGCAGGGCCTGAGACGCTTTCTTTTTTTTAAAAAAAAAAAAAGAAAGAAAGAAAGAAAGAAAGAAAGAAAGAAAGAAAGAAAGAAAGAAAGAAAGAAAAGAAAATCTGGGCATGTCTAACACCTTTAATCCCAGCACCAGGGAGGCAGAGGCAGGAAGATCTTTTTGAGTTCCAGGCCAGCCTGTTCTATGTAGTGAGTTCTAGGACAGCTAGAGCTACATAATAAACAAATAACAAAACCAATAACAACAAAAATCCTTGCTGGGCACATGCTTTTAACAACAGCACTCAGGAGGTAGGGAGATTTCTGTGTGTTTGAGGCCAGCCTGGTCTACATGGTAAGTTCCACGCCAGCCAGGACTTATGTGAGGTATTGATTCAAAACAAACAACAAAAAACTAATATATACTAATTTGTCTGTTGTTTCTAAGTTTTGAGTCATGTAAGCAAATTACCTACTTAAAGAAGGAAATACAAACATTTGAAAGCAGAATTAGAGCAATGTTTTGCTTTATTTAGACACACATCTTTGAGGGTGCTCCACGTTCCTTTCTATGCAGCCATCAGTGGCTTCTGAGATCCTGCTGCTCTTCGCTTGGCCGTTCCGGGATCGCCAGCACTTGACAGGCCACTAGCAGCCTCTCCTCTGCCCCGACTTGGGAAACCTCAGCGGTAGTTGGGCAGCATTTCTGAAGTAGACGGTCAACCAGTTCTCTGCTCGCCCTTTCCTCTCCTTCTCATGCCTTGTCCAGAGAAGCCTGGAAAGTGCTGGCCATGTTTTCCTCTCTCTGCAGGTGTCATCCTCCTGCCAGGCAGCATCACCCTTCCACCAGCTCCACTGCTGGCCATCCGTCCCCAGAGAGAACAATTCACAGACTCTACAAACCTCAGCTCTGCCCAACTCCTAGCCTAGAATAGAGTGTCCCCTGTGCACGATTAAGCAGGCTAAGTCAGTTTTAAGACACAGTTCTTTGGTTTCGTTTTGTGGACTCAATCAACTGAGAATGCCGGTCCTCAGGAAATATCTGGCATTGTCAGGAGTCCCACGGGGCAGGCCAGTTTGTGTGAGTCTGGCCTCCGAGAAAGCTCCAGTAAATTTCCATCCAGTATATCACAGACTGGATTTACAAGGAATATGCATTTGCAGCTGTCTGAGGTTAGAGGTTGGGGACAGAAACCTGAGACTCAGTCCTGCTCTGAGATCTATCTCTGTGAAGATTGTTAGGGCGCCTTCAGCTGGCTACCACTGTCTGGAGTACTTTGCTTTAAAAAAAAAAAAAATCCATTTTCAATATACCATCAAGCTGCAGACACTTCATAGTTAGCCACTTTGTGGTTACCACACAGTATGTGACAATATCATTTATGCTCATGGCTTTCTCCCCTCCCACCATTTCTTTCTAAGGCAGGTTGTCACTATTTAGTCCCAGTTGGCCTGGAACTCACTATGTAGGAAGGGCTGGCCTAGAACTCACAGAAATCTGCCTGCTTCTGTTTCTCCGAATTTCTCCTTAGTGCTTTTGGGGAAACAGCTTTTATCCTGCAAAGATCACAGATAGTTGAAGGATAAACCCTTAAGTCATGCAACCCTTGGTAACTCATTAAACCTCTCCGGTGTTAATTTTGCCCTGACAGCCACAGCTTGCAGCTTCTAACTCTACTTAGCTACAGTTGTTCAGCTGGAGCTGTGGTCTGAGACCTCTGCCAAGTGTGCTCCATGTGGTCTGATAGCAAGTTGCTTTCACAGATGCCAAGTGCAGCCAGACCTCAGACACTAGAGCAGTCCGTGCCCCCCGGAAAGGACGTGCCCAGTGCTCCCTGCCCTCAGTGCTGTTAGAATACCGTGGACAAAGAGCAGAGGACCCTAGAGGCCATCCACTCCCCGGTAGAGCAGAGGACCCTGGAGGCCATCCACTCCCCTGCACACATGCAAAGCAGGGCAGGAGCAGCAAGAAGCTTCCAAGGAAGTGACTTGTGCTCACCCACACAAAACCCAGGAACAGAAAGAAAGAACCTGGTGTTGCTCGGGTTTCCTGTCAGGACATCCTGGCTTGAGGCCCTGAAAAAGTTAACTGAAAGGCGGGAAGATGCCAGAAGGTGGGCCTTGAGACACATTGGTTGGTCAAGTTAACAAAATACAGCTCAACAGCAGGTATCAACCCTCAGTCCCACCCCAGTCCCTACTATTGGTACGGTGCCCAATGCCAGTAATTCCAGCACTGGGGAGGATGAGGCAGCAGGACTGTGAGTTCTGGGCCAGCCTGGGCTACACAATGAGACCCTCTCTACAAACCAATCAACAACCCAAAACCAAATAAAAACTAAACAAACAACAATGAAACAAACAAACAAACAATCCACAAGGAAATTTTTTCTTTCATGAGGGCATAATCTAAACCCGGAAGCCTGGTTGAAGCATCTGTATGTGATTAGGAGTAGAACCGATTCCTAATGTGTCAGAGTCCTGAACCACATTTGTCCTGCGGATGTGGGAAGCCTGGGTCCAAGCCTCCCACCTGGCAGAGAGCAGAGCTGGGTTATTCACTATGCAGGGGTGAGCCTAGGGGTGCTGGGACCAAGGGTGATCCTCTTTGGGCTTGTCAGTCAAGTGCAGGAAGGGACAGGACTCACCTACTCCACTTACCCATTAACAAATCAGACCTTTGGCAGACCTCAGAAACACACCTAGGCCTAGAGCACTGTGGGAAACGCAGAGCTGCATGCATGCATGGAGAGTACTTAAACAGCCCTGGCCCCACCGGAGGGGTTTAAGCAAGGGAACAGCACGAACCTGAAACATGCATCTCATTAGTAAAATGTATGTCTTAAAGATTAAAGACCACGGGTTCAAATCATCCCCAAATTTACAGCATGAACAGCTATGGTAAGGGAAAGTGCAAGTGAATTAAGGCAGGGCTAGTGGGAAGAAGTAGACCATGGTAGTCATCAGGTCAGTAGTGTGTCCACAAGACAGCTGCCAGTCTAGGTAAATGCTGTCGCTTTGGTGGTCTCTCATGAGTGTTGCCCAGACATGTATTTAAAGCACTGGCCTCCCTGAAGATATGCCCTGGTTCTCAGACTACATGTTACTGTGGCTGGGGATAGGCGCCACACTTCCCAGTTCCCTACACATCTTCTTATGGGATTCCCAGGGAGCTCTCTGTGCAGCTGAAGCAAGCAGGAAGAATCCTGTTTACATTAGGTTATCAGCACCTGGCGGTGGTGGCGCACGCCTTTAATCCCAGCACTCGGGAGGCAGGCGGATCTCTGTGAGTTCGAGACCAGCCTGGTCTACAAGAGCTAGTGCCAGGACAGGCTCCAAAGCTACAGAGAAACCCTGTCTCGAGAAAAAAAAAAAAAAAAAAAGGATATCATCAACTAACTTACNGGTAAGGGAAGGACCCGGCAGCCTCTCTTTACCCATGTCTGAGCCTGAAGGATGAAGAGAGATGAGTTCAAGTCTTGTGCACAAGAGGAAGCCAGAACTTCACAGCAGACAGAAGAGCTAGAAAAATGCAGAGGAATATCCCCCCCCCCCCAGTGGAGCTGGCTAGGGCCCCGCTGTCCAGCTCCCCTTCTGACAGGCTAGTGTGTTGCTCATTCTTCAGGTGGGCGGGCGACACCAAGATCGTAAGTTACCAGGTAGGGGGTGCAGCAGACAGCCCTCCACATGTTGTCCATGTTCATTCCCGACTCCCTCAGCTTCAGAGAGCATCTGGGACCACGGTTCAGACGTCCTATAGCTTAGTGTAGACACCAGATGCTGGGTAGGGCACGCAGCTTAGTCACAGGATCTGTTGACGGTAAGATTTACATTATCCCATATTTGATCTTTCCTGCTTTGTCCACAAACCTTTCCTACAGACGAGGTAGGTGAGGTGAGACAGCTTCCAGGCATGCATGGGGCCCAGAGCCTGCCAAGGAAGCAATGGTTCCCTGGGCCCCATGGCCACCGTCTCAGTGGTGGCCTCCTTCCTCCATGTTCCCAGCCCCACACCCTGGGCAGAAACAGTAGCTGAGGACATACTTCTCGCTTTGCCACAGCCCACAAGGTAACACTCATCCTCGCGGAAGTTGTGTTTACACACAGCGTGAAATTCTGTTTTCCAGTCACCACACCTAGCTTTCAGGGAATGCACTCCAGTTGGAGATCCTGGCTTATTTTTTCCTCAGTGAGTCATCCTTATAAATTTATCTCCAGAGACAATATGGTCAGCTCCCCTCCTCACAAAAGCCATGGGGCTTCTTTGCTTCCATATTTACTCACACAAAATTCACCTAAAAGTTGAAATAAAAATCACAGGAGCCGAGTGTGCTCCAGTACCCTTCTGTCCTGCTCATGGCCTGCGGTTCGTGGGGCTGCTGTATGGTATATGGGAGCTGTCCCTTCTCAGCATCCGTTCATACCCCTGACTTCCTGAACCTTTGAAAACTGGAAGATAGTATGACCGGATCATCATGCCCACCCATATTGAGTTGCAGAACAAGCTTGGGGCTGTGGTTGTATGTGTAGCGTGTGTGCAAGCTTCCTATGCTGGGCCGGGGCGGTAGCTGAGCGGTGGAGCATGTACATGCACGAGTCCCTGGGCTCCATCTCTAGCACTGCAGAGAAAGGCAGAGGTTCCCTGCTGGCTAGACGATCCATATTTCAAAGGAACAGGGTTCTAAATGTTGATGAATTTTCTTTAAGCTTGCCTTGAGATAATTACGAAGATGTCCTTGAACTTTGATCCTTCTGCTTCTAACTTCTCTGTCCGCTGGGCAGTCTATGGGTGCTGGGCGTCTAATGCAGGGTTTTGGGCATGCTAAGCATGCACTCTTACCAACTGAGCTATACTGCCTTTGTCCACTACTGTTGCCGATGCTGATCTCAAACT
Organism: Alexandromys fortis; assembly: GCF_014885135.2. Taxonomy (NCBI): domain Eukaryota; kingdom Metazoa; phylum Chordata; class Mammalia; order Rodentia; family Cricetidae; genus Alexandromys; species Alexandromys fortis. The sequence goes on along the minus strand of NW_026068039.1, from coordinate 1,526,365 downwards.
CAGGGTTCCTCCTGGCCAGCCTCCAGAGCAGAGATCACTCACAAGCTGTCATGGCCAGCTTATTCAGAAAACATGGTGGCTGGAAAAGGGGTAGACTCAAACGTACCTCCAATCAGAGACTGAGGGCTTCCCTGGTGTTGCCTTTTGGTGCAGTCCCAACCACTAAGGCCCACATCCTGCTCTAAAAACAAGGGAGAAGGAACAGGCTCCACACTTCCTCCTGCTTCACATTGTCTGACTTTCTCAACGGCACCGTCACCTCTGACACACTGCATCTTATTCTCATTCTTCCGGCTCGCTCCTCACAAGGACGGAAACATTTCGGGAATAGGGCTTCCTAGCCAAAGCCTAGCCCAGGGCCAGAGTTAATAAAGGTTGCACAAATGGCTGAGTGAGGACGCTGGCTCCTCTCGCTGGGGACTGCCACTTCCCTCTCCCGCTACAGCCCTGTCTTTCCATGCACTTAGCAGCCGAGAGCTCAGATGACCACAGGTCTGTATCAGTTCCAGTGGCAGCTTTCCCAGTGTGGTGGCAACAGTTCCTTTCACCTCCGGATACTGTGTCCATCTGTAGTCAGCCCCCTGACCCCCCCCTCCAGCTCCCCTCCCTGACCCAGGAGCCAGCCTGCGCCTTCATCTCGAGTTTCCTATTCTCTGCCTCGTACTGATATCACTTTCCTTGCCGTGTCTGCCAGAGGCTGACAGCAGACACTGGTTAGCTTGCTGTAGGAGGCCTCTTTCTTCTCTCTGCCCTTCCCCACAGCTCCCCAGCCTGTGCTGATTTGAAGGGTCCAGATGTGGCCATAATAGTTCATGCTGGTCCAAGGTGAGAAACTTAGCAAGTTCACAGAGTTGAGGGTGTGCAAACTGAACACTGCCGGCCGCTGACACACAGCACAGTGGACTGGAGCTCCTCTTTCTTGCCGCAGGAGCCACCAGGCCAAGGAAATGATCTCATTCAGGTCCCTGTGGTAGAGCCCTGGTTAGTCCCTGGTAGCACTTCCTTCTGTCCTTCTCAGGAAAACCCCCTTTGGTTCTTCATGGTTCCTTCTTATTTGAATATCTGAAAAAAAATCTCATGTGGACGAGTGCTTTGCTTGCATTTATGTCTGTGCACATGTGTGCCTAGGGCCATGAAGGTCAGAGGAGTCAGACTCCTGGAATTAAAGATGCAGATGGTTCTGAGTCATCATATGGATTCTGGGAATCGAATTCAGGTCTTCTGCAAGAGCAGCCAGTGTTCTTACCTGCTGAGTCATCTTTCCAGCCCTTTTCCTCATTTCTTTTTAAAAAGTAGGATTACCAATAGCCCAGGTTGGCCCTGAAATACCTAAAAAGCTGGGGACAGATTTTGATCCTCCTGCCTCTACTTCCTGAATGTTCGGATTACAGGTATGAGGCACCATGTGCAGTTTATGTGGGGCTGAGGACTGACCCAAGGGTCTGCACACGCTGGGCAAGCGGTCCATTGACTGAGCTCCACCCCTAGCTCCCAAGGCAGCTCGGACACAAATGAACAGACTCAGGTATGTGCGGCTGTTCAGACTCTCTGGTCTGTGGCTGAGGGCCTGTGCCTGCAGGTCTCATGACAGCCAAGTCAGGACACAACTGCTTCTCCAGCAAAGGCAGAGGGAAGGGCCTCTTTCCATCGCCACAGGTTCCACCACCCAGGCTCAGAGAACCTCTGGCCATCTCAAGAGGCCTCTGCTTGTAAGCTCGGGCTCCACAGAAACACCACCTCTACACACATACAGCTGTTCGCCTCATGCTGGTCTATTTTCTGCTCCACACTTCTACCAAGATCTCCGCGAGGGAGAAGTCAGGCCTGCACACCTGTAATCCCAGCACCAGGAAGGCTCAGGCAGGGTCCTGAGTTTGAGGCTAGCTTGGGCTATATAGTGAGACCCTATCCCCCAAACCAGACAATTGGGGGAAAACTGTGTGCCAATCCAACCTTCTGCCTGAAGTTTTCTCTTATCTCCAGCAAGGCCTATGCATAGCTGCTGTTCTCAGGGCAGGGAGCAAGGCCCTCACAGGCACTGTGGGTTTGCAGGAGCAGAAAGGGGGACCCTTGCTAGACCCCGAGGAATAAGGGACTCTGACACAAGAGCCCTTCCATTAGCCACCCCTGCTGAAGGCCACAAGCAGGGAGTGCTGCCTTACCTCCGTTTTCTTTTCTTTTAAACCTCAAATGCTGGCTTTCACCTGAAACCCGAAGTGGTCTTGTACTAATCAACAGGAGTGGCCCAGAGAAAAGGAGTGAAGGTCACAGCTACCTCACACCCCCAGGAGGTCCTGGGCACTCACTCAGAGTAGACCCATCAACAGAGCTGGAGAAGTCTCCATTACCACAGCTCAACTATGCTCCTGCTGAGGAGAGGGAATCCCCTTTTTCAGCAAAGAGGATGGTTCTCATACCTCAGCTTCTCACCTTCTGACTTTCTGAAAGCCAGGGATTGTGGGGGGAAAGTTACCTCATAACATCTTCCAGGAGGCAGTCCTGTGTGACCCTGCCTGCCTGCCCTTGCTCAAGCTACCCAGGCTTGGCTTGTTCCTAGGGGACAGGCCATCCTCTCACCAATGCCTTGGCACCGTCAAAGAAGATGGGCACTCTGCAAGGGCAGGAAGTGTGTCTCACGGCACTTGGGTGTGCTATGCCCCTAAGGACAAGGGATTAGGCTGGTGGTAGGATAAACTCTGGTACACACTTTGAGTTCTGAGCAGGTTCATCGTTCTAACCTTTTCATTACTGGGAGGCCTTGGGGCGCACAAGAATGGGAGAAGCTTCTGCTTACAACCGGGACAGGGGAACACAAAGCCTTCCTTAGTATGGTTAAGATTGAGGAATGACTGCCCTTAGAGACGAAAGAAAGAGCAATGAACTTCATAGTCTGTGAGGTACTGATCCGGGTGCCCAGCGCCCTGCTCAAGGCCACTCACTAGTACCTTGTGGCCAGAACCTTAAACCACGTCCTGAGGAGGTCCTCCGGTTAAAGGAGGCTGGAAGTGGCTGGCTGCACTGTCCAAAAGTCCACTCCAGGAAGAAGCACAGACACCTTGGAGGGCTCAGGACTGAGTCTGTGGAGTAAGACGGGGTGGGGGGTGGGGGGTGGGGGGTGGGAGAGCAGGACGTCTAAGAACCCGTCTACTCTCAATCTCAGATCCCCCTCTTCCCTATCGCCTTACCCTCTCCCCTTCAATACTCTCCTTTCAACCTTTTATCCCCTTCCCCAACTCTCCATCCTCCTCCTTGCCTCCACGCTTCCTTCCTCCACTCTCCCCTATCCCCACTTTCGATTCTCATCTCTCCTTTCCCGTTCCGAGCCCTCTCCTACCCCCTCTCCCTCCTTTGACCCCTTCTACAGGCTCCCCCTTCCCCCACAGTCCTTCCACTCCCCCAGCCCATCTCCCTTACCCATCCCCCGCCCCACGCGTCTCCTCCCCTTCTGCTCCGCCTTCGCCACGTCCCCAGCCCCGCCCGCACGAGCTTAGCGGGGAACCCCGGAGACGTCACCACCCGCAGCGCCCTCCTTCCCGCGCTCTCCAGAAAGGACGCGAAGGTGGTGACGTGTCCTGAGCGTCAGCGCGCCTGCGCACAAGGAGGTGCGTGCTTAACTTGCGGCGCCGCCTGGCGGAAGGACAGCGGCGGTGAGGCTGGGGGTGACGCGTGTCGGCGGCGCGGTGGCGTCATCTCGCGGGGCCGCAGGACCGCGTGCTGCGCCGGCCTCCCCTGTGTCAGTGTGGGCGGAAGCGTGGCTTCATGCCCTGATTTACTTGGTTGGGTAAACAGCTTGGCAACGTCGCGCTGCGAGTCATGTGAAGTTTGAGGACCAGGACACTTGAAGACAGAAGACTGTATGTCATCGACTGAATTCGTGTCTCAGGAACATTAAGTACTATCTCTGGCAGTGTGAGCGGTCTCCCCGCCCCCGTCATGCTGTTTCTCTATGCAGACTCAGGAGTTGGAACTCAGCGTTGATTTTTCACGAGCTAGGCCGCCCCCCCCCCCCGCCCCGTTGGAGCCGGGAAAGGCAGGAGGCAGGTCACGTGCCCCGTCAGGATGTCTTTTGAAGTGTAGTTTCCAGCCTAGCACTTCATGCAATGTCTGGGTGCCTCCTAGAAAGGCGGGTCCTGGACTCTTGCTCTGGAGCTTACTCAGATATACTTTGGCTTTCTGAGGCAGGGCCTCACCTCTGCCGGCCTGGTACTTCCTATGTAGACTAGGCTGCCCTCGAAGGTGTGCCCCATCATGACTGGTAAGAATACGCATTCAGCTAAGTTCCCCGAGTGAGCCCTATACGCTCAAGTTGGACAGGCTGCAGCTCAGCAAGCCTTACAAGGGAGGCTGTAATGCTAGAGCCACAGGCCTGCCCCAAGTTGAGCGTGAATGGAGACAGCCTGAGGAACCTGGCTCAGGGCTCCTAAGGCCTGGTCGCACCCCACATCACAAGATGTTTGTCCAGCCTTATCTACAGAGAAACAGTTCCTTGTATTTTTTTTCCTAAGCAGGCCAGAGCTGGGTTTCTGTCATATCGGATCTACTTGTGGCTTCCAACTGGTCAAAGACAATGAACTGTAATGCATTTATATCAAGGGGCTGGAGACATGACTGGCTAAGAGCATTGGCTACTCTTCAGAGCCCCTGGATTCTCAGCACCTACATGATGGCTCACAACCATCCCTAGGTTCCAGTTGCAGGTGCTTCAACAACCTCCTCTGATTACCCCGGGCACGAGGTACTCATACATATATGCAGACAAAACATGAGAAAAAAAATCTTCATTTCAAACCAATAAAATATTTCAAGTAGAAAGCATACATCGAAGTAAACTAAAAAAAATTTTAGTGCTGTGTAGAGCCAGATCTGTAGCTTCCGTGAGGCTCCTGAGCTTTGCAAGGAGTCAGTCATGCCTACCCTCTAAGAGAAAGATGAGACTCAGAATAACGGACGTGTTTTAAGTGTACGCAGAAGTCATGGCAGGTATGTAGGAAGTCCCCACTGCCTGCACCATCTCCATTCTGTGATGAGTGAATTCAGAAATAGGTTTTGAATTTTATCAGCTGTTCTTTGTTTTTTTGAAACAGGTTCTCACTATGTAGCCCTGGCTGTACTGGGGTTCACTAATATAGACCTCAAAATCACAGAAACTAGGTCTCAAAATAACAGAGACTACTTCTGCCTCCTGAATGCTCAGCTGCTCAAAAATTTAAAGGAAAAAAAAGTGAAGTATCGTTGATCCCTTGGCCCTAGCCACTTTTCCCCATCTGACTACAAAGTAAATTCACCCAAAGGCTTCTGGCTGTGAAATCACGACAGCAATGGCACCATTTAGAAAAAGTAGTGACACTGTACTTTATTTGCCATCAGGATAGAGGATCGGCGTGCTCAGGCAGATCCTTTGCACTCTCTCTGCCCAGGGCATTGTGACTTTTCCACACTGTTGGCTGAGGTCCAGTGCCGCTGACTTTTTAGCGAATTACTGAAAAATGAGCTGCAGGTAAGTCCATGAGAAGGCCAATGACCCGGACGGACTTGACTGCTTTTAAAACGCTGGTCAGAAATAAGTGCCCAGTTTATAACGAAGACTGTACTCAGCAGTGCCCACCCACACAGATGTTCTGAGCACCTGCACCTTAGTTAAGAGCAGTTCATTAGCAGGGACCATATTAAGTGCTACCAGGATTTACAGTGGTCGGGGATGTGCAAACTCCGCAAAATTAACTCTTGATTTGCCTCAAGGGAAAGTGATAGTAGTCAGAGGGGCCAGTTCCAAAGACTGGTCCAGGGGTGGCCTTGGATCTTGGTAGTCAGCCACATGTCCATTCCGGTGGTGACCATACTCAAATTTGATTCGAAGCTCACCAATCTTGGATTGCGGGAGGATGTCTGGGATCCACTCAATGATAAAGGGTGTTGGCTCCTTTTGTTCGGGGGAAGTGTTCCCTACAAAAGGTAGAATGGGAGGTTAATTAGTATGGGTCCACCTGACTTCCATTAAAACTATTCCTATGTTTTTGGTTTGTTTTTGTGACGTGGTGTTACCGGAGCCCAGAATGTCCTCATACTTACTGTGGAGTATATAATAACTCTAGATCTGGACTGGTAAGATGGTTAGTGTAAAGACACTTGGGGCATAAGCCTGGCAACTTGAGTCTAATCCCCTGAACCTATATAAAGTTGGATAAGTACCAGCTCCACACAGCTGTCCTCTGAGCTCTGTATACGCTGTGGCAAACGGACGACAACTCCTCCACCTTCATGCATGTGCATGCATGCACACACAGAGACATACTATAACAAGAACATTAAGAATAAAGAGCTGAATGGCCAATAGTGAGGCAGGAGCAAGGTCAGGTGGGGTTAGCAGGCAGAGAATAAATAGAAGGAGAAATCTGCGAGAGAGGTAAAGGAGCAAGAAAAGGAGAGGGGATCCTAGGGGCCAGCCACACACCAGTCACGGATAAGAGTGAAAGTAAGATAGAAGTAACAAAAGGAAAAGTCCAGAGGCGAAAGGTAGAGGAGATAACTTAAGAAAGGCTGGCCAGAAACCAGAAGGTAAGGCCGGGCATTTATAAGTAAGAGTAAGCTTCCACGTGAGTGATTTATTTGGGAGCTGGGTGGCAGGTCCCCAAAAAGTACTCTTAAAAGAGTAAAACTTCACACAACACCCCAACTCTTGGGAGATTGAGGCATGCGGATTGCAAGTTCAAGTCCACCCTGTAGAAGGCAAACGAAACAGGAAGCCTTTCAGGAGAAAAAGTAAAAAGTTAAAAAACAAAAACCAAACCATGTAAGTAGGGGCTGGAGAGGTGGCTGTGAGCATTTGCTGCGTTTGCATAGGACCTGTTTCTTCACAGCCAGCCACACCGGTCGGCTCTCAAGCACCTTATAAATCCAGCTTCAAGGGAGCTTCTGTTGGCACAGAGCACACAAACCTTTAAACATACGTAAATATAAAAGGTGAGAAAAACCAGAGAGCCTAACAGTAATACGGATAGGTATACTTTTTCTCTCAGCATTATGGCTCCATAAGCTAATAACATTTTTTGGACCTCACTCTTCATTTTATTCCAAAACAGACTTTCTGAGCCCCGTCCTTCATTGTGCCAGCTGTTTCCTTCTCACAATGGCCAGGAAGGAAGCAGGGACTTCTGCTATGGCTTCACCTAAATGTCATCAGGAGAGCACAAGTTGACAACAGGTGGCACTGAGTGGAGGTGGAGGGCACCCCACTGGGCTCTGCTATCAACACCAGCATTCACAAATGATGCTGTGTGGGGAGACAGGAAGAAACCCTAGCCCTCCCATTTGTGCCCAGGTGGAACTTGTACCAACCACAGAACAAACAGCCATGCACTGACTGCAAAGCATGGCTAACACTGACTAGCAGATTCAAAGGACTGAGCGGTCTGCACGAGGAGAGTAATATGGACAGATATGGACAGGGTAAAAAGAGGAACACAGAAACCCACGTGCCGTTGGCCAGGCGGTGGTGGCGCACGCCTTTAATCCCAGCACTTGGGAGGCAGAGGCAGGCGGATCTCTGTGAGTTCGAGACCAGCCTGGTGTACAAGAGCTCTTTCCAGGACAGGCTCCAAAGCCACAGAGAAACCCTGTCTCGAAAAACCAAAAAAA
>NW_026068039.1:1509768-1513534 GCF_014885135.2 Alexandromys fortis | reverse complement strand
AAAAAAAAAAAAAAAAAAAAGAAACCCACTTGCCGGGAGTCTGAGTTTTGTAACACCTTTTTCTTTCTTTCTTTTTTTTTTTTTCTTCTTTTGGTTTTTCGAGACAGAGTTTCTTTGTGTAGCCCTGACTGTCCTGGAACTTGCTCTATTCAACTTTAAATAAGAAATTAGTGGTCCATGACTTTAATGCCAGCATTCTTTGGAGGTAGAGACAGGCAGATCTTGTTATGCCCAGATCCACTAAGTCCCCCAAAAACCAACAAGGAGATTGAGTCCCATATGTAAAAGCAAAGAGCCTTTATTCTACACAAGTTTGCAAAACTCGGTCTCTCCGCATTTCCAATGTATTGGGGTGATCGGAGAGCCCCGAGCTCAGTTAGAGTTTGGTTTTTGTAATAGTAAAGGTGGGGGTGAAGGATTTCTAAGGTTCAGGACCCCTGATTGGCTGACGTTTGTCTATGGGTGTCCTGGTGAATGTGTGCACAGGTATTTCCTTTGGATGGTCTGTGCCTGGGTAATCTCTGTGCCCCTTCTGCAACCCAAAGTATTGCCTCAGGGTAAACTGCTGAGACTCAGGCCTCCATTAAGCTTATCTGGTTGGGTCCTACACTGGCAGGTGATAATGGTTGGAACATTAAGAACTCCCTTTGGGGGCTGGAGAGATGGCTCAGTGGTTAAGAGCATTGCCTGCTCTTCCAAAGGTCCTGAGTTCAATTCCCAGCAGCCACATGGTGGCTCACAACCATCTGTAATGATGTCTGGTGCCCTCTTCTGGCTTGCAGACATACAGACAGAATATTGTATACATAATAAATAAATAAATACATTAAAAAAAAAAAAGAACTTCCTTTGGATGGTCTGTTCCTATTAAGCTTCTCATGGCTGGGTCCTAAAGATCTTTGTGAGCTGGGGCTAGCTTGGCCTACATAAGCAAGACAGCAAGGGTTACATAGTGAAACCAGAACAAACAGACAGAACAGGGCCAACAGGGTGTCTGTGCGGTTAAAGGCACTGAATTTTCAGGGAGCCTGATTAAATTACGTAGGACCCACCTGGTGCAAGTTGTCCTTTGTTCAGTAGCGCTCTCTACCCCACCCCTAAACATATTAAATGTAAAGAAAGTAACAAAAACAAAACAAACAAAAAATCCTTCATGGTTAAAGAAAAAAAAAAAGGGAAAGGGAAAAGAACTGGAAGAGAGACCAGTGCTACTGTAACTACTTAAAAATGTTTTAAGGACCAGCGAGGCTGCTTAGAGGGTCAAGGAGCTTGCCAATAAGCCTGATACCTGAATTCAAGCCTTGGAACCCTCATGGTAGAAGGAGAGAACCAACTCCCACAGTTTGCCCTCTGACCCCTCTCTATCTGCCCGCTGTGACATGCACTCTCTTCTTCCTAAATAAGTAAATAAAGATGTAGCACACGGATGGCTCCCACTCCCCCAAGCACACAAAGTAAATTTAAAAGCCCACTGCTGGGTTTATGGTATAAAATAGAATATCCACAGTGACAGCAGAGCCAGAAGAGAAACTAGCAAGAGAGGGCCAAGTTCAAAGACAATTAAATTTGCATGGTTCTACCATCTGGTCCAAACTGTCACTATGCCAAAGACTGTGGTATCGCATAAGCGTCTATACAGACCAATGGCATTTCCCACCAGTAACAAAAACACATGGAAGTATGTTTTATTTTTGAGACAGGGTCTGTGTAACCTTGGCTGGCCTGGAATTCACTGATCTGCCTGGCTCTGCCATCTGAATGCTAGGATTAACAGCGAGCACCATCATAACTGGCCTAGTAAAAGTTTCTTTCTTGCCCGGCGGTAGTGGCATACACCTTTAATCCCAGCACTTGGGAGGCAGAGGCAGGCAGATCCCTGAGTGTGAGGCCAGCCTGGTCTACAAGAACTAGTTCTAGGACAGGCCCCCAAAAGCAACAGAGAAACCCTGGCCAAAAAACCAAAAAAAAAAAAAAAAAAGTTCTTTCTTTTTTTGGGGGGGCAGAGGTTTCAAGACAGGTTTTTCCTCTGTATCTCTGGAGAGACCAGACTGGCCTTGAACTCACAGAGAGACACCTGTCTCTGCCTCCCCAGTGCTGGAATTAAAGGCGTGCACCACCACTGTATGGTGTAAAAATTTTTTTATATTAAATATTAGACATCAACCAATAACCATCTGGAAGAAAATAGAAGATGGTTGGCATATTAATAACATATGCAAGAATAAACTCCAGAGGATCAAACATTTACAAGTGCTAAAACATGTAGGCTAAAGATTGCTTTTGAAAAATTTAATATTACGGGCAGGAGAGATGGGCTCCATAGCAGAGTCTATTGCTTTTTCAGAGGATCCGAGTTCAGTTCCCAGCACTCACACTGGGTGGATCCCAGCCATCTGTAACTCCAGCTCAAAGGGCATCTCTTCTGGAACCCATGGAAAACACTTTCCACACAAGGAAAACACTTACACAAACACAAATATAAATGCATACACATAATTTCTTTTTCAGAAGGGCCATAGATATGACTTGGCAAGTAAAGGTATATTCCACTAAGCCAGATGACTTGAGCTCAATGCCCAGAACCTACTGGAGACAACCGATTCCTCCTAATCTCCACATACATGCATGTAGCAGATGTATGCACATAAACACAGATACATACGTGTAAAGAAAAAAAACTGAAAACATTGAGTATATACATGGAGAGTGGTGTATGATCATGTTTTAGAAACTTTTAATGTAAATAGTCTAGCAAGACATGATATCATGTATCTTTAATCTGAGCACTGTGAGGCAGAGGCAGGCAGGTCTTGAATTCAAAGCCAGCTTGGTCTATGTTAGGTCTCAAAACCAAGGAAAAATGGCTAAGGTGCCTATTTAACATATCAAATCGGACCGGCTGCCAGGTTCTCTCATCTCTCAGTTCCTACCTACTACAGGGCCTATCTGGCATCCCTCCTACCAGTATCCAGTCCAGGGCTAGGCTGCCCTTCCCTCAGTTGTCTTTCCCTATAGAACCCAGCCATTTTGGTTACCCAGCCCTTTCTTTACCCTTTACTGCCCTGGCTCCCCTGGGTGGCCCAGCTCAAAGTCCTGTTCACTCTGGACTCTCCCCATGTCCTTGCCTCTGGCTATGCTCTCCCTTTTATTTATGACAAACCTTCTCCTGCACCACACCTAAGGGTAATCACATGCTTCCTTTTTATTACCAGCCCGGCTACACAGTAAGACTCTGGAGAGGGTTACATGAAAGTAACTGTGCTGCTTTGAGTGGGAGGGCTGCAGGGACTCCACTGCTTCTTTCATTATCTGCCCATGGCTCGCTTATTCCAGCTGCTAGCAGTACAGGAAGCACCAGCTAAGAAGAGACAAGAGCCTTTTTGAAGGCTCTGACGAAGTGAGTGCATGAGCTTTGATTGAGGAGGAGATTCAGAGCCCCTGCAGCACCGAGAGTGACCCTCAAGGGAGGGATGCTCCTCAAAGTCACTTACCAACTTTGAGGAAGGTTTTCAGCTCCAAGGGTCTTAGCACTGGTTGCTTCTCTATCCGCCCATAGGTTTCCGCGATGCTCTCCACCTCCACTTTGGGGCATTTAAATAGCTCGTAAGTACCATCCCGGTTCTGGATAAAGCTCCGAGTGATTTCCAGGGGCATCTGGACACAGAGACGGGTAATAAAGGGAGACAGACAACTTGAAATTCAGGCATCTTCGGTGCCAGTAAGTCTCTTATGTTTCTTTTTATCTTTTAAATATATCAATTTTAGC
>NW_026068039.1:1502840-1504267 GCF_014885135.2 Alexandromys fortis | reverse complement strand
CTGGTCTCTGACTTGAGTACATTAATTAAAGGCATTCACCACCATGCATGGCCCCAAATCCTGCTTTCTGACCCCAAAGGTGGTAGTTTTGTGTTTTTTTTTCTTTTTTCTTTTTTTTAAAATACCATCTCATACAGCTGAGGCTGGCCTCTAACTTGATATGCAGTTGAGAATGACTTTGATTCTCCTGCCTCCATCTTAGTATTGGGATTGAAAGGATTGCCACCAGCCTGTTTTATATCAAACTTTAGCTGCTTAGTCATCTCACTGGCCTTTAAGACATTTCCAGAAGCATGAATCCCTACGAAAATTAGGCACAGAACTATACAGACTATGTCTCAACACCCTTTCCATGAGAAAATGAATTTCAAGAGCTGGGGAGAAGGCCTGGTCAGTAAAGTGTTCAGCATGCACCAGGAGGATCTATCTCTAGAAAGCCATGTGTGCTGGGACTTGTTTGTAATTTCAGTGCTGAAGACAGAGACATGGAACCCTGGAGTTCACAGGCTAGCCAGCCTAATCTACTTGGTGAACTCAAGGCCAAAGAAAGACACTGATTCAAAAAACAAGGTGGGGCAGAAGAGCCAGCTGGATCCCTGGGGCTTGTTGGGCAGCTAGACTGAATTGGTGGAGTTTCAGGTCAATGAAAGACCATGTCTTGCCAGGCAGTAGTGGTGCACAACTTTACTCCCAGCACAGGGAAACCCTGCCTTAAAAAAATCAATAAAGATAAAAAAAAGAAAGGAAGAAAGAAAGAAAAATAAAAGACATTTAGCTGGGCAATGGGGGCACACACCTTCAATCCCAACACTTGGGAGGCAGAGGCAGGCGGATCTCTGGGAGTTCAAGGCCAGCCTGGTCTACAAGAGCTAGTTCCAGGACAGGCTCCAAAACCACGGAGAAACCCTGTCTATGTAGGGGGTTCTGAAATAGTCAACTTCTGTTGGATGGGAAAAGGCTGTCAAAATTTCAGATCTACTTCAACAAACTGTTTTAAGATGCACAGTGTAGGGCCTGTAAGACGGGATGGCTGGGCTGGTAATGGTGCCTGGTAAGGCCGACAACTGGAGTCAACCCCAGAACTCACAGAGTGAAAGAAGGGCCCATTGTCTTCTGACCTCTACATGTCACACACACACACACACACACACACACACACACACACACACACACAGAGCAAATAAATAAATCGGAAAATGCAGTAAAATATCCAGTGTGTCCCTGGTGAAAGACAACAATAGATAGAGGTCAAACTATAGTTTGGGGAGGAAAACTTAATTACACTGGACCCAGTGACTTCACTATTATTAATATCCTTCCTAGTGTAAATCAGTGAAGTTTAGGGTCTTCATAGATACCAGGAGATCATTAACTAATTAATTCATAAGGAAAAATCCTGCCTTTTCTTTTTTTTTTTTTTTTTTTTT
>NW_026068039.1:1495705-1501634 GCF_014885135.2 Alexandromys fortis | reverse complement strand
TTGTGGTTAATCTTTTTGTTTGCTGGTGTTTTTGGGATGCGGTTTCCGTATGTATCCTTGACTGGCCTGGTTATGTTTAGGAGGCTGGCCTCACACTCCTGGAGCTCTACCTGCCTCTGCCACCTGAATGCATTGACTAAAAGCATGTGCCCGGCATAATGGTTAATTTTGAAGGTCAGCGTCTTTGGATTTAGAACCAACAATAGAACACAAATCTCTAGGCAGGTGTATAAGGCAGTTTCTAAATTATGCTGAGGGGGGGAAGATCCACCCTAACTGTGGGTGGCATCACTCCACGGGTTGTAACTGGCCCCCATAAGCTCCTAGGGAATGGCACTATTAGGAGGTGTGACCTTGTTGGAGAAAGTGTCTCTTATGCTAAAGCTACACCCAGTGTTGACTCCTTTTGCTACCTGTGGTTCAAGATGTAGAACTCTCAAGTCCTTCTCCAGCACCATGTCTGCCTGGACATTCCCATGTCCCACCATGCTGATAATGATGTACATCTAAAATTGTAAGCTACCCAATTAAGTGTTTTCCTTATAAGAGCTGCAGTGGTCATGGTGTCTCTTCACAGCCACAGAAACCCTAACTAAGACAGGGTCCCAAACTGAATAGAAAGGAGGATGCAAGCTAAGCACCAGGATTAACCTCTGCTTCCTAGCTACAGCCAGTGTGACCTGCTGCCTCATTTTCCTGATGCCATGCCTTCTCTACCATACTGACTGCAACCCCTCAAAAAGGGAAGCAAAAATAAACCCCTTTCCTTTTTTTTTTTTGGTTGTTTTTCAAGGTAGAGTTTCTCTGAGTGTCACTGGCTGTCCTGGAATCTGCTCTGTAGACCAGGCATAAAACCTTGCCTAAAACCTTTTTTTTTTTTAAAATTTTTTAATTTATTATGTATATGGTGTTCTATACTGTCTGCATGCATGCCTGCAGGCCAGAAGAGGGCTCCAGATCTCATTACAGATGGTTGTGAGCGACCATGTAGTTGCTAGGAATTGAACTCAGGACCTCTGGAAAGCAGCCAGTGCTCCCAAAACCACTGAGCCATCTTTCTGGCCCCAAACCTTCCTTTATAAAATTACTTTCTGTCAGAGTATAATCACAGCAACAAGTAACTAATACAGAAATATTAAGAGTCAAGGCTGTTGATTTGATAAATCTATGTAGTCCATGGGCCTCTGGATTGGTTTATTGGAGGAAAGTGGAAGAGTTTGGTTCTGTGGGCTAGAGAAGCCCTAGAGTGCTGTAAGCAGGGCTTGATGGGCCATTCTGCTGGGGACTGTGGGAGTCCCGAGTGCCGAGAGGCCTGCATCGGATGCTTTCAGGGAGGAGAGAAGATTCTGTTAGGAACTGGGCCAGTTAGGCATTCATGTTCTCTATCAAGCAAAGAAACTGGCTACTTTCTGTCTGTGCCCCGTGAGCTTGAGTGAGGCTGGATTCAAAATGAATGGACTACCAGTTATCTCAAGCCAGGGCGGCGCTCAGACCACATATCATGGCTTCCGCTTACTGCTTATTCAGGTCCCCGGGGATAAACTACAAAAAAGGAGCAGAAAACATATCAAAAATGTGCAGTTTCTCAAGGAAAAAGAATGAGCAAGTTTAACAATAGAGATAATGCAGGATTGAAAGCAGCTGTAAGTTGGGCTGGAGCCATTAAAAACAAACATGGCACTCTGCTCTGGGACAACAGGAGAGGGGTCTTAAGGGCAAGACCATAAATGACAAAGTCTCCACCTCATGAAAGTGCAGACTCACTAGAAATAGTCTAGACTGAGGATGCCATAGGAAGGGTTCCCTCTCAAAACGACTGCCTAGGAAGTGTTCCCCAGAGTCGGCATGCAATGGCCACTGCAACTGAGTCGGCAGCACTGTCCACAAGGTATTGGTTTTGCAGGCATTAAAAATGAAAGACAGAGCCGGGCGATGGTGGCACACGCCTTTAATCCCAGCACTCGGGAGGCAGGCGGATCTCTGTGAGTTCGAGACCAGCCTGGTCTACAGAGCTACTTCCAGGACAGGCTCCAAAGCCGCAGAGAAACCCTGTCTCGAAAAATCAATTAAAAAAAAAAATGAAAGACAGAAGAAGCCATGGAGTCTTGAGCCCTGGTTCCAGAGAGCCACCGAAGGCAAAGTTGGCAGGTGTGCTGTTCCTGAGAGGCTACTGGGTGCAGGTGTGAAGGTATAGCCCAAGCTGCAATGGAGAGCCCAGGATGTTGATGAGAGCAGGACCATGAAACATTTCTGGTGCAAAGACATGGAGTGGAGCTGTCTCAAGAGGGAGGCAATAGGGCTTGTGGGGGTGGGGCTCCCCAGGCCCTTTGGAACTCCAGATACCCAACATGAAAGTATAGGATTTGGTGTTGCCCTGATGGGGTTTGGTCCTGCTTTTCTCCATTTATTCCTTGCTGTATCCCAGTTTTCTCATTTTGAGGTGTTCCCCAAATGGATATGCCCCATCCCACAGGGATTCTATGCTACTACGTAATAGATCTAACTTGGTTTCCATTAATAGCTGGTCACAAGCCTGACGATTTCTTAGATGAGACCTACTGGAAATGTTAGCGCCTAGGTGAAGTTAGGACGTTGAACTGGATGTATTCTATATAGGAAGGATGTACCTATGGAGACCAGAGGTGAATGTCAAGGTTTAGAATGATGATTGTTAACACTGTCAACTTGATGGGATTTAAAGTCAATATGGAAACAGCCTCTAAGTGTTTTTCAGGGAGCTATAGATTAACTGAGGTGGGAAGATCTCATCTAAATATGGATGGTACCATTCTGTGGGTTAGGGTCCTAGACAGAGGAAGAAGGAGAGAGCAAGCTGAGCATCAGCGTCCATTTCTCCCTGCTTCCTGTGGATGCCACGTGGCCAGCTGCCATCAATTCCTCATCATGAGCCAAAATAAACCTTTCTCTACTGAGTTGCATTCTTGGGATATTTTGACACAGCAACTAGAACAGTAACTAACACAAGGTTTTTGGGGTTTTAGTTGCTGTTGTTTTCCTACAGCAATTTTCTGAAGTTCTAATCTTACTGGTGGAGGCTCATTCTAACAGTATTTGCTAAGGAATTATATTCTATTTTTATTTACTTTTTTTTTTTTTTTTTTTTCGAGACAGGGTTTCTCTGTGGCTTTGGAGCCTGTCCTGGAACTAGCTCTGTAGACCA
Source organism: Alexandromys fortis (assembly GCF_014885135.2). Lineage (NCBI taxonomy): Eukaryota > Metazoa > Chordata > Mammalia > Rodentia > Cricetidae > Alexandromys > Alexandromys fortis. The sequence continues at coordinate 1,498,453 of NW_026068039.1, read as the reverse complement.
GGCTGGTCTCGAACTCACAGAGATCCGCCTGCCTCCCGAGTGCTGGGATTAAAGGCGTGTGCCACCATCGCCCGGCTACTTTTTTTGTTGTTGTTGTTTTTTTTTGAGACAGAGTTTCCAGTAGCCCTGGCTGTCGTGGAACTTGCTTTGCACAGCAGACTGGCCTCGAACTCAAGAGATCGGCCTGCCTCTATCTCCTGAGTGTTGTGCTGAAAGGTCCCAGGTTGGGATTATATTAGTTATTATTTATTTTATTCTATAATTTTGTTTTTCGAGACAGGGTTTCTCTGTGTACTAGCCCAGGCTGTTCTGCAACTCACTTTATAGACCAGGCCGGCCTTAAACTCACAGAGATCCACCTGCCTCTGTCTCCTGAGTGCTGGGATTAAAGGTGTGCGCCGCCACCATCAGCTGGCAGAATTATATTCGTAATGTTCTACTGGAAATATTTCCTCTAGACCAGGTTTTGGAGAGGTTCCCTCTGGACTTCTGTCAGTTTGACACAAATGCTCTCAAAGATGGTAAGCAATCATGTTTGGGAGAATGGAACCTCAGTTCCATTTGTATACTGATGACATATTTATTAATGCTCCTTTAGGTTTCTGGCCATTGGGCCTTCAATGTTTTTGTGGAAACTGTGGCACACCTAGAAGTATCAAACAGTCCTTGCTGGTCATTTATGAGGTTTACATTTCCTGAATGTTTCCATTCACACTTACTGGGGAACTGTTCTAAGAGCTAATTACTGCAGGTTTCATGCTCCAGCGACACCCAGACGTGCTAGCCCTGAAAGTCCCTTGTAGATTCCACACAATTATTACTGCTCTTCCTAGGGAGACTCCGCACCTGTGGTGGAGTTGGGGAGCCGCTTTTTTGCACTTCCTACGGATATTCTCTGTTGCAAGGCATCAAAAAAGGACTGAGGAATGTGGAACACCAGGGGTTCTGGTTTACCTGCAGAAAAAGGAAGGATGTTATTAAAGGAAACTTGGTTGTTCTTACTGTGCAAGGAGAGGGAAAAGGAAAGGAATGAATGGGGCTGTAATCAAAAGTACCTGCTGTGGGCTGGGGAGACAGTTAAAATGTGTAAGGTATTTGCCGCTAAGCCTGATAACCTGAGTTCAGTTCATGAAACCCACATGGTGGAAAGGGTGAACCAACTCCTGCAAGCTGTCTTCTGACATACATTGGCCATGGCATGAATGTGCCCTTCTCCCAACAAAATAAGATGCAATAATGATAATAACAATAGTAATAATACCCGAGGTTTCTTTATTCAAAGACAAAAAGGCTAATAGGATTTCATGAGCCAAGGATGGCATCAGTCTTGCCCCTCATCCCTTGCTCATAACACACCTATCCTCCACCAAGAATGACTGCAGATTGCTAGGTGAGTAACCACCACCAGAGGAGACATCTCCCACTGAAAGGCATAAGAACTGAGAACACTGAAGTAGAGCTGAGGAGCCTCTGATGGGCTTGTCCATTTGATTGACTCCTGCCTTCCATGCCCAGACACTTGCCAGCTGCATTCATGTCTAAGCAAAGCAAGAGGATGCTCTCACTTGCATGGTCAGAACCATGAGTGCTAAAGATTACGGGGTGTGAGTGTGGCAGGTACAGTCAGTATCATCTGTGACTCCCCGGCACATTAAATGTGGGGAAATATCCTTATCTCTTAATTTGGATGAAGAAAAAGTCAACAGAGTTCTGTAGAGGGGTGCATGAGCTCAGAGTTTTTCTTAATCCTAGCAGAAGGAAACATCTAGAGTTCCATGGATAAGCACAGAGCTGTGGCTCACCTGAGAGAAAGACTCTGTTTGGTTTGTTTGAAACAGCATTTCTCTTTGTAGCCCTGGCTATCCTGGAACAGGCTGGCCACAAACTCACAGAGATCCACCTTCCTCTGCCTCCCCAGTGCTGGGATTAAAAGAATGTGCCACCACGCCTGCCTAAGAAAGACATTTTGGGGCTGGAGAGATGGCTCAGTGGTTAAGAGCGCTGCCTGCTCTTCCAGAGGTCCTAAGTTCAATTCCCAGCAACCACATGGTGGCTCCCAACCATCTGTAATGAGATCTCGTGCCCTCTTCTGGTCTGCTGGCACCAGAAGACTGTATACATAATAAATAAATCCTTAAAAAATTAAAAAAAAAACTTTTTTTTAGATATGGTCTTTTTCTATAGCACAGGCTGGTTTGAATCTAACTCACTATGTAGATCAGGCTGACCGCAAACCTGTCGTGATCCTCCTTCCTCTGTCCCATGAGTGCTAGAATTACAGAGGGTGCCACCATGCATGGCTCTGAGAAAAATACTCTAGTTGACTTGAAAAGTTAGTTCAACTGTTAAGAGAAGACCCAGGTTTGGTTCCTAGAACCCACATGGTGGCTCACAACCAACTATAACTCCAGTTTCAGGAGGATTGCCTCTTCTCACCTTCACAGATACCAGGCATGCATATGGCACACATACACACATGTGGGCAAATTACCCAGTCAAATAAATCTAAGCACTTTTCTAATGTTAAAGAATACATTAAAATGAGTTAGGCATGGTGGGACACTATAATCTAACATCTAACTCAGTTTTTAGGTGGATTCTGAGGGTCAATTAGCTCAAACGCCTCAAAAAGAATGGAGCTCTTGGGGCTGGAGAGATGGCTCAGTGGTTAAGAGCATTGCCTGCTCTTCCAAAGGTTCTGAGCTCGATTCCCGGCAACCACCTGGTGGCTCACAACCGTCTGGAATG
>NW_026068039.1:1424400-1495267 GCF_014885135.2 Alexandromys fortis | reverse complement strand
AAAAAAAAAAAAAAAAAAAAAAAAAGACTGACATCTGCCCCACAAGACACAAATGCAAAGACAAGGACCTAGGCTGGCAACAGTTTTTATCTGCTGTTCTTTTTCTTCTATCTCTAAAGTCACTTTGCAGGTACTGTACTCTAGTAATGATAATTATTTAATTTAGTTCTTTCTACCTTGATGTCTACTTTTTCTTCTTTTGCTTGTTTGTTGTTTTTATATTTATTTTTTTATTTATGGGGGAGGGAAGGATATGTTGCCACACAGAGGTCAGAGGACGACTTGTGGGGGTTAGTTCTCTCCTTCTACCACATGGGTTCTGGGGATCAAACTCAGGTTGTCAGGCTTGGCAGCAAGTGCCTTTACTGCCGAGCCAGCTGGGTAGCTTATTTTCTTTTCTTAGTACAGGGGACTGAACCCAGAGACTTGTGTATGCACAACACATGCTCTAACATTAAGCTATACCTCTATTTCACTCTCTTTAAAACATCAAAGCAGGTCTCACTCTGTAAACTTAGGGCAATCCCCCAGCCTCAGCACTGCCACACCCAGCCTGATTTTACTTTCTTGTGGATCTGTGTTTTCGCACAAATCAGAGCAGAGCTATTGCGTATCCCTTTGATGCTTCCTCCTTCCAGCATACTTACCATCAAACTGATAGTGCATGGTTTGATGGATACGCTCTGTGACACTGGCCAGCCAGTCTTGGAAGGACAAAGTCACTTGTGCCTCATCTAACAGCTGACCACAGACTAGGAAAAGGAAAAAAAAAACTTTTTTCATTAACTTTACTTTTCTTTCAAAATAATTAACTAAAGCTTGAAATGGTCAAGTAGTTTAGGAAAAAACCATAAAAATTAAGTACAGAGAAAATAAACTAAGTGAAATAGGTTCCAGGCCTTTTTCTATTTAATTGACATATAACAATTATACATTTTTATGATGTGCAGTGTGATAACAGACTTCTTTTTTTAATAGATTTATTTATTTATTTAATGTATATAAGTGCTCTATCAACTTTATGCCAGAAGAGGGCATCAGATCCCACTCTAGATGGTCTGAGCCACCATGTTGTTGCTGGAAATTGAACTCAAGACCCGTGGAAGAGTAGCCAGTTTTCTTGACTTCTGAGCCATCTCTCCAGCCCCCAAACATTTTTTGTAAATATTTATTTTATTTATGTGTATACATGGGTACTTGGGTGTTCTCTAAGAGTAGCAAGTGTTCCTAACTGCTGAGCCATCTCTCCAGTCCCAAAAAACTTAAGAAAATAATCCATTTATACTGGGCCTGATGGTGTATCCCTGTAATTCCAGCACTTGGGAGGTAGAGGTAGGAGAATGGTAAGTTCCAGGCATACCTGGGCCACATTGCAAGTTTGAGGCTAGTCTAGGTTACATGATACCCTGTCTCAAAAGAACAAAAGTAAATTAATTTGCAAAAATGAATGAAAGCCCTCAAGACCAATAGGTTTGAGACTATTACCCCAGGCTAGGAAGATGTTAGCAGCTGAGAAGGTCCTGATCTTCCAGAGCACTCTAATCCTGATCCTCACAACCACCTTAGTTCCAGTTCCTAGGGATCCTGTACCCACTTATAGAAATTACTTCCAATTCTAAGTATGGGTTTGCATACACAAACTCTCTCAGTAATGAAACTGTTTCCTACTAAGACTGGCATGCCTGGAGTGGTGATAGATACCTGTTTGGGACATAGAGGGAGGAGGAACATGAGTTCAGGGCTGCCTGTGGCTACACAGCAAGTTTTGAGAAAAAAAGATTGGTTGGGTGTAGTGGTTCATGCCTTTAATCCTAGCACTCGCACTCAGGAGGCAGAAACAAGTGGATCTCTGTGAGTTCAAGGCCAGCCTGAAGACACTCATCAAGTTCTAGGACAGCCTAAGGGCTACATAGTGTGACTGCCTCAAAACCAAATCAAGCCAAACCAGGGTCTGGAGAGATAGTTCAGAGGTTAAGAACACTGGCTGCTCTTGAAGACCTGGATTTGATTCCCAGGACCCACAAGGCATCTTACAATTGTTTATAATTCCTGTTCCAAGGGGATCAGATGCCCCTTCTGGCCACTGCAGGTATTCATCATTCATATATTACACAGACATACACACTGGCAAAATACCTGTCCACATTAAATAAAACTAGTAATAAAAAATAAGAATGTTATAGAATAATCTTCTTGTATACTATAAAGATTTTTCACTCAAATTGGTTTAATAAAATGTTGATTGATCAGTAGCCAGGCAGGAATATTTGGCAGGGTAACAAATTAAGGATGGGGGGCTGGAGAGATGGCTCAGTGGTTAAGAGCATTGCCTGCTCTTCCAAAGGTCCTGAGTTCAATTCCCAGCAACCACATGGTGGCTCACAACCATCTGTAAAGAGGCCTGGCACCCTCTTCTGGCCTTCAGGCATACAGACAGAATATTGTATACATAATAAATAAATAAATAAATATTTAAAAAAAAAACAAAAAACAAACTAAGGATGATTGAAAGGGTGGAGTTAGGAGTAGCCAGCAGGTATAGAGGCACCAGGAGATAACATACCATGCTAATAAAGGTACTGCCACATGGGAGAGTGTAAACAAGGAATATGGGTTAGCTTAAAAAGGTATGCACTAGTTAGTAATAAGCCTGAGCAATTGGCTGAGCATTTACAATTAATATAAGCCTCAGAGTGGTTATTTAGGAATGGGGGTCAGGTCAAGAAATTTCCATTTATATACAGTGTTCCTAGGTATGGCCAAAATTTTCACATAAAACCTGTCAAGGCTTAAGGAAGGATTCTAGACACACAAGAACAGTCAAGCAAGGCTTATTGGTAGCTGCCTTTTCTCTAGTGGGCTGTTTGCTGGCATTGGGCAGAGGCATGTCTCTTTTAAGAGATAACTTTCTGGCTCAGTGCCAGCAGCAAAACAGGTGGCTCTTTTTAGAGGTCCTACTACCAAACATTTATACGGTGTTTATGAGCAGCCGGCAGGATGCTACTTGGTGGCAGCAAGGATCTAGAAACTTCCCAAAGTTGGGGTAGTGACTTTCAGAGCTGGTGGTAAATGTGCCTCCGCCTTAAGACTACACTTTCGGGGAACCAACAGGGAGGAGCCAGACCAGCAGGTCATGATCTAAGTTACAGAGCAGTTGTTTTTTGGTTTTTTGCATATCCATATAGATGCTCAGTAAGGACAGATTCAGACAAACAATAATAAAAACCTCTAAATGGATTACAGCGTGTTTAAAAATATATGTAGTCTTGGGAAAGAAAAGAAAAAACAACAAAATAGTCACATTCACATAAGGATGGAAAATACACAGAAAGTGTAGATTATATTATTGTGTTGTCTTTAAATTTTTTGACTGCTAAGAGAACTTGGATTATGAAAACTGCCATATTAAACCAAACTACATATTTTAAAATTATCTTTACCTCAAAATTTAAGTCAAAAGATATAGCCGGGCAGTGGTGGTGCACATCTTTAATCCCAGCACTCAGGAGGCAGAGGCAGTCAGATCTCTGTGAGTTCGAGGCCAACCTGGTCTACAAGAGCTTGTTCCAGGACAGGCTCCAAAGCTACAGAGAGACTTTGTCTTGAAAAAACAAAAACAGACAAACAAACAAAAAGTCAAAAGATATATTACTTTGGGGAGAGGTTATGTTTTTGTTTCCACAGGAAATGAGAGGCTCTGATTATTCTGGGTTAAGAAAAATCAGGTCTGATAGAGGAAGATCCCCTGAAAAATCTGGCTACAAATACAAAGAAATGAACCTAAAAGAACTACATGACATATGGTGTATATTTTACCTGTTCAAACATAAAACAAAAATCACCTTTGGCTGACTTGTGCCCAATGCACAATCTATACTTTTTTTTTTTTTTTTTTTTTTTGAGACAGGGTTTCTCTGTGCTTTTGGAGCCTGTCCTGGAACTAGCTCTTGTAGACCAGGCTGGTCTCGAACTCACAGAGATCCGCCTGCCTCTGCCTCCCAGAGTGCTGGGATTAAAGGTGTGTGCCACCACCACCCGGCCCACAATCTATACTTGTATTAAGACAGGTAGGTATGTTACCTTTAAAAAAAATTATACACTTTTAGAGCAAGGGGAATAGACACCAATGAAAACTATGGCCCAGGTGATCCAACATCCAGACAGCTTCCAGGCTGCTGACTGAGATGATCCAGCCTCACATAATTCCACAGCCAAGAATTAACAATTATCCTAAATTTCCTTAGGGTCCAAGGATTACAAGCATCCACAATCAACAGGAAGTAGTTTAAAGAACTACATCCACATTTTCACAAGATGGGTTATGGATATTTATTATTATTTAAGAGGTGGGGTTGTTTACAAATTGTTATTGGTCATAGTCAAAATAAGGCTAAACAAAATAGTTAAATCCAGAGATCTCTTTCTAAAAAAAGAAAGGAGGATGTGATATAGAAATGATAGGATAAAGGGTAGATTACTGAATCTACATTATCCAAAAACAACTATTAATCTTACATATTTTATATTAGTATAGATTTTGGTTTACTGATACAAATTTAAAGACAATTTTGTTATACTGTATATATATTTCTACTCTAGTTTAGGTTATTATGTTTATGAAGCTCATTTAAAAATAGAGCTGAAGAGATGGCTCAGAGGTTAAGAGCACTGGCTGCTCTTCCAGAGGTCATGAGTTCAATTCTCAGCAACCACATGGTGGCTCAAAAACCACCTGTAATGATTTCTGGCACCCTCTTCTGGCCTGCAGAACACACACAGACACAAAACAAACAAACAAAAAAAAAAAACTTAGATTTTTCTTAACAGTGAGACTTGTCTATTCCTGGTAGCACCAATTATTTCAAAGAGGATGATGGGCATTGAAGAAATGCCATTGGAGTTTGTTTTCTTTTCTTTTCTTTTTTTTTTTTTGGTTTTTCGAGACAGGGTTTCTCTGTAGCTTTGGTGCCTGTCCTGGAACTAGCTCTTGTAGACCAGACTGGCCTCGAACTCCCAGAGATTCGCCTGCCTCTGCCTCCCAAGTGCTGGGATTAAAGGCGTGGGCCAACACCGCCCAGCGAGTTTGTTTTCTTCATGGCTAAAGCTAGCCATCTGGGTGAAGAAATTGCCTTTGGTTTAAATGCTGACAGTTACTGTCAAAGTGGACCAGCAGGATACAAGAAAGGCAACTGCCAAATGTTGCTAAGACAAGGTAGGACAATCCTTCAAAATTCCCTGCTTCACAGGAAAGTCTGTCAGATATGCAAGGCCTGTAAGCCAGAGTTGGATGCCCCAACATTACAGAGAAACTTTGGGTGACTGTCCAGTAAGCTTGAGATCCCTATCATTGGGTAACATTTCACCCTTCTGGGGTTTTTGGTGGAGTTGAGGATTAGCTAGCTATAGTTTTCTTTAGTTAGGATAAAAGATAAATTAGGTACAAAACTTTGGACTCACAAAGGTAAGGTAGATAACAGAGTATTATTTCTAATTTTGCCAAATATAAATAGATTAGATATTATAACTGTAATTCTTCTCTTTTCTTTTTTTTAATTCTTTTCAAACTTTATTTAATTTTATGTATGAGTACTCCGCATGTACACCTGCATGTCAGAAGAGGGCATCAGATCCCGTTGTAGATGGTCATGAGCCACCATGTGGGTGCTGGGAATTGAACTCAGGACCTCTGGAAGAGCAGCCTGTGCTCTTAACCGCTGAGCCATCTCTCCAGCCCCATAACTGTAATTCTTAATAACTGTATTTTTATATATAATCTTACTATGTTAAGGCAGGGAACCCAAACTAAGGATGATGGGAAGAAGAAGGTGGAGTCAGGAGTTTTGAGTGAGATGCAGAGGGAGCAGGAAATTAATGTGCCATGCTAATAAATAAAAATATGAGTTCATTCAAATGCATGAGCCACAAGTCTGAACTATCAGCTGAGCATTTATAAATAATATTAAGCCTCTGTGTTTATTATTTGGGAACTAGGGGGCAGGAGAAAAATGTCCGCCTACATAAGAATAAAACAAAAAGTTGAGCACACAACTTAGAGAGGTCATTCAATTTGACTTGTTATGGCATGTTCACATGTAACTGAAAATGTAAACAGAAATGCAGAGACTTATCATTAAATAAAAGGCAAATGGCTAAAATCTTGAAGCCATGGAGGAAACAACAGAGAAATACAGTAATAAGGGATGGAAGTTAAAGGGGCCAGAAAAAAGAGCTGAGGCATATGGGGCTCAGTGTGAGTACACACACCTGGCATACTTGAGGCCCTAATTCAACCTTTTGCATTACAAAACAAAAGATATAACTTACAGCTTTAAAAATTTTTTTAATTTCAGTTGGGTGGGCAGTGGTGGCACACACCTTTAACCCCAGAACTTGGGAGGCAGAGGCAGGCGGATCTCTGAGTTTGAGGCCAGTCTGGTATACATAGCTAGTTTCAGGGCAGCCAGGACTGTTACACAGAAAAATGCTGTCTTGAAAAAACAAACAAACAAACAAACAAACAAATCAAATCAAAAAACCAAACCATAGGGGCTGGAGAGATGGCTCAGTGGTTAAGAGCACTGACTGCTCTTCCAGAGGATCTGGGTTCAATTCCCAGCACCCACATGGCAGCTCACAACTATCTGAAGATCCAGTTGCAGGGGATCTGACACCTTCACACCAATGCACATAAAATAAAGTTAAATAAACCATAAAAAATATTTTTTAAAAACAAAACAAACCATAACAATAATTTTGTTTCCTCAGATGTTGGCAGCACTTGGGAGGCAGAGGCATCAGAGATCTGAATTGGAGGCTAGCTTAATGTGGTGGGATATTTGTAATCTATGTGAAGGTGTATTGCGATGACTGGTGTAATGAAAGGTTGAACAGTCAATAGCTAGGCAGAAGGTCTAGGTGGGGCTTCTGGGCAGAGAGAACTCTGGGAAGAAAGGTAGAGCTGTCAGCCAAACACGGAGAGGAAAGAGGAGGTGCAAGATAGAAGAGGTAACACCACATGACAAAATGTAGATTAATATAAATGGATTAAGTTAAATTGTAAGAGCTAGTTACGAACAAGCCTAAGTTATGAAGGCTAAGCTTTCATAATTATTAAGAAGTCTCCATGTCATTATTTGGGAGCTGGAGGCTGACAAAAAAGCTTGCTACAACCTGGTCTACAGGGTGAATTTCAGGATAGCCAGGGCTACACAGAGCAACCCTGTATTGAAAAACAAAAAAAACAAAACAAAATTGTTTTCAATAATTTTTAAGTTTTTTCTCCAAATGAATATATACAACTTTTTGATATGAATCTATGTTCTTATACAGTTGTAGGGAATACAAAGCTTCCTTGGATGTGCTGGTGTACACCTATAACCCAAGTAAGTACTCAGGTGGCTAAGGCAGTAAGACTTTGCAGCTGGAAGACACTTTGGGCTACATAGTGAGACCCAGTCCCAAAACTTAAAACAACAAAACTCGGGTCTGGAGAGATGGCTCAGGGGTTAAGAGCACTGCCTGCCCTTCCAAAGGTCCTGAGTTCAATTCCCAGCAACCACGTGGTGGCTCACAACCATCTGTAATGAGATTTGGTGCCCTCTTCTGGCCTGCAAGCATATATGTAGGCAGAATACTGTATACATACATAACTATTAAAAAAAAAAACTCCAAGAGCTTGTATACCCCTCACCTAGATTCCCTAGAGTAACATGTTAAAATGTACAGAATAAACACTCACTAGAGAAAATGACAGGACACAGTCATTTGCCCTTCACCAGTTTTCTATATAGTGGAACACAGCTCTGCATTCTAGTGTGTGTGTGTGTGTGTGTGTGTGTGTGTGTGTGTGTGTGTGTGTGTGGTGGGTGCACACAGCTCTGCACTCTACCATATGTTCAGCCACAGTCCAGACAACAAACATTTGCATTTAGACATCTTTCTACTGACCCTGGAAAGCACTGGCCCACTCTGTTTCTATGGTTACGGGCCGAGCGTTACTATTATTATTTCTTCTTAGTTCTTTAAAGGAAGGTCTTGCATGCAGCCCTGCCTGGCCTGGAACTCAGGGCAGACCAGGCTGGCTTTGAACTCTACTTCCTTACTATTGAATGCATTGCAGAAGTACACCACCACACAGGCAGCATAATTTATTATTTTTTAATTTAAAAATTAAACTGGAAAAATGGCTCAGCAGTTAGGTATAACTGGTTGCTCTTCCAAATGAGCTGGGTTCAATTCCCAGCACCCACACTACAGCTCACAACTGTCTCAGGGAATCCAACAGCCTCTTTTGGCCTTTGAGCGCATTGAATGCAAGTACACAGACATATATGCAGGTGAAACAACAGGTGTATATAGACTAAATAATAAAATAAAATTTAGAGATTTTATTTATTTTTTACATGGCATGTATATGCACCATGCCTGTTCAGTGCTCTTGGAGGCAGAGAGGGTGCTGAATCCCCTGGAGCTGGAGCTACTTTTGGAGTCGAATCAAAAATTCGGAGCCAGTGGTCTACACACTGAGTTACATACAACAAGTGAGTTGCTTGAAGTACATGCTAGGACTTGAACCCAATTCCTCTCTAAAAGAGTTCCATTGAGCCCCCCACCTTTTTTTGTTTTTGTTTTTTCGAGTCTTGGTTTGTCTAATATCCCTAGCTATCCTAGAACTAGCTCTGTAGACTAGGCAGCCTAGAACACAGAGAGATTCACCTGCCTCTACCTTCCCAGTGCTGGGATTAAAGGTGTGCCACCACAGAGATTGTTTTTGTGTGTAAGTATTCTTCCAAGGCCAGAAGATCCTTTGGAGCTAGAGTTACAGGTGTTTGTGAGCTGTCCAAGAGAGGGGTGGGATCCAAACCCATGACATAGCAGTAATAAGTGCTCTTAGAGGAAAAAAAAAATGCTCTTTTAACTGCTGGACCATCTTTCCATCCTAGCTTGATTTTGAGCATGATTTGCACCTTGGAGGAGAGGAGAGCCCTCAGCAGCGGTGACCCCGTCCGTTGCTGCTGTTCATGTCAATGACACAACGCAGGAGACAACGCACAGTGTTTCTCTTGATCATTCCTGTAGGCTACCTCCGGATGGCTTCCACCCATGAAGCCCCTTCTAGGAAGGGAAACTTACCCTGCCTTTTCAGTGAAGATGCAACCACAGGCTTTCTCATGGCACTCTTCCTTGCATTGCTGGTTACTGTGTCTTGCGGCATCAGTGATATGTTCATCTGTGAACCTAGAGCACAGATTAGATTACAATTCTTAACACGCCTAAAGAATGGGAAGCAACTCAGCTGGTGGAGTACACACTTAACATTCTCTAAATCCTGGATTGAGCTTCCATGCCCCAAGAACTGAGGATGCTGGCATAAACCTGTAATCCCAGCAAGCAGGAAGTGGAGGCAGGAGAATAAATTCAGGTCATCTTCCACTTTGAGGATACTCTGGGATTTAGGAGATCTTGTATCAAAATCAGATGGTGGTGGCTCACGTCTTTAATCCCAGCACTCCAGAGTAGAGGTAGGCAGAGAGAGATCCCTGTGAGCTCGAGGCAGCCTGGTCTACAGAGCTAGTTTTAGGACAGCCAGGGTTACACAAAAGAAGCTGTCTTGAAAAACCAAACTTAAATCCAAAAACCAGACCAAAACAAAACATGACATCATTTCTGCAGCCAGGTATGTAACCTTAGCAGGTGGGAAGAAGAGGCAGGAGGATCAAGAGTTAAAGCTACACAGTAAATTCAAAGTTAGACTCAGTCATGTGAGACTCTGTCTCAAAAATGTCAGTCCCAACCTTTCACTCAACTTTCCAGGCAAAATCTGCAGGTCAGTAAGATGGCTCAGTGGAGAAAGGTACATGTTGTCAAACCTAAAGATCCGAGTTCAATTCCTGGGAGCCACACAGTAGGAGAGAACCAACCTTCACTCAAGAACACACACACACACACAGTGTTACATTTTTTTTGTTAAATTTTGATTGATTTTTAAAGATTATTTTTATTTTACATGGACTGCTGTTTTTGCCTTTATGTGTATCTTTGTGAAGATGTCAGAACCCTTGGAACTGGATTTACAGAGAGTTGTAAGCTGCCATGTGGGTCTTCCAGAGCAGTCAGTGCTCTTTACTGCGGAGCCATCTCTCCAGCCCTCAATATTTTTATCTATTTCTGTATGTGTGTTTATGGGTGTGCCACAGGGCACATGTAGAGGTCAGAGGATAATTTAGGGGAATTAGCTTTTTTGTTCCATCACGTGGGTCCCAGGGATTGATCTCGATTATGCAGGTTCTCAGGCTTGATAGCAAGAGCCTTTACCACTAAGCTACCAATCCAGCCCAGACAAAAAAAATAATCTTAAAAGAAGTCTGCAAACCTGGGCCTAGAGCAATGGATGAGCAGCTAAGAGCACTGGCTGTTCTTGCAGAGAAACCAGTTGGGTTTAGGTCCCAACACCTGCATGGTGGCTCACACCTCTTGTGACTCCAGTTCCAGGGGATTCCATATTCTTTGGCCTCCTCAGGTACCAGATACATACACGGTACACAAACACAGGTGAACATACATACATGTATGTGTAATATGGTATTTAATAAATACCATATTAAATTCTGTAAAATAAAAATTGATTTGATAATAATCTAAAGCATCTAAGACAGGTGGTGGTGGCTCAAGCCTTTAATCCCAGCACTCAGGAGGCAGAGGCAGGCAGATCTCTGTGAGTTCAAGGACAGCCAGGTCTACATAGAGACACCCTGTCTTGAAAAACAAAAACAAAACAAAAGAACAAGAGTCCTTTCTCATAATTCCTCAGATTCTATGAAAGACAGAAGACAATCTCCAAATACCAAAGAAATAAGTAAAACTGTCTCACCAGATACTTCATCCTTCTTCCTCTTCCGTGGCTTAGAGGCAGCAGATTCACAAGCTGAGACAGACGATTCTGAGTGGCAGCCTAACTGGGGCACAATTATATCTTTAAGACCTTAAAAAGAAAAGTTTCTGAATTACTACAACTAAGAGGAAGTATGGGATCCTAACTAAAAAACAAACAAACAAAAAAAACCCAAACAAACAGGAAAGACCAGTTGCCTGATGTAAAATCAATTACTTGAGAGAACTCTCCCAAACACTGTGTTCTATTCAGGAATGGGAAAGTGGCTTGGGGGCAGAGCACTTGCTTAGAGTGTCTGAGGCTCTGAGGTCCATGTCCAGCATGTGCGAGTGCGCGCGCACACTTTGCTAGATTCATTGTCTCAAAAAAATGTTCATCTCTCGTTATCAACAGTTTCAACTATCCAATCAAACTTTTATGCCTGTGCTGTGCTGGCTGGAATTCAGAGACGGAATGCTAGTCAGGAGTGGTGGCTATGGCCTATAATCCCAGCATGTAGTGGAGGCAAGAGGATTGAGTTTGAGGGCAGCTGTGTTACTTTAGCAAAACACTATGTTTTATTTTTATTTTTTTGAGGGTTTTTTTTTTTTCAAGACAAGTTTTCTCTGTGTAGCTCTAGGTGTCCTGAAACTTGCTCTGTAGATCATGTTGTCCTTGAACTCACAGAGATCTGGGCTATTTCACTACCATGATGTTTTTAGTGACTCTCTGAACCAGGGGACCCGTAGGTTCTGTGGTCAACTGCCAGATGGTCTGTTTGTTTCTGGGGAGGCCTGTATAGCATGTCTCTTGAGCACTGGGATTAATGGTATGTGCCACCTCCGCCTGTCTACACTTTGGCTCTGTTGTAGCTGTGTTTTCAAAAAAGAAGCACTGGTGAGATGGCTCAGTAGATAGAAGAAGTATCGGCCATTCGGACCTGAGTTCAATTCCTGGAGCCCTTGTAACGGTGGAAGGAGAGAACTGACACCACAGAGTTGTCCTAAGATACGTACATGTGTGCCATTGTACACACATACACTAAAAATGTAGTGCTTTTTATCTGTACTGTCTAGCACCTGAAATTAAAGGCTATTAGGACGGGCTCCAAAGGCAGCAGCGGCACGCTTTCACTGCCATTTTATAAACACTGAATAACTGTCGATCTCCCCACCTACCGCTGGCATCAGAATTTAGGAAGTCCGAGAATTCCTGAGCCAACGTTTCATCACTGGCAAAGGCACAGAGACAAGCAAAGAAGTGGATGCACCGCGGGGCTGCCTCAGCCTTGGGAACGCTGGCCTTGTGTGACTTCAGAGTCTGGCAGGAGCAGAAGAAGCGGCGCTCTGACAAGCTTCTGGAGCTGATTTTCTGCATGAAGGACGTGTGTAAATAGCCCAAGCTGTGCTTTTGGCTCGTCTTGCATTTCACTACCATGATGTTTTTAGTGACTCTCTGAACCAGGGGACCCGTAGGTTCTGTGGCCAACTGCCAGATGGTCTGTTTGGTTTCTGGGGAGGCCTGTATAGCATTCAGGACTGAACTCTTCAGCGTCAAAGGGGTGGCCTCTGCCTGGCAGTTTACTGCTAGCTTGATGTGTTGACACTGGTTTTCCACGATGCCTTGAGTGGCAGCTTTCAAACATGAGGGGACATAACACCGGCCAGAGCTCAGCTGAGTGATGATTGTCCCATCCACTGTCTGGATTGTCGTCTCTGAAACACCTAGCTCCACAAAGCATCGGTAGTCAGGGCCCCGGTCTCTTTGCCGCACAGAGTACACCTGTAAATCAGAGCCTGTGATGATTTTGACAGCTTCAATACTAGGCTGCTTCCGGGCACCATAGCGAAATATGGTTCCGCATGTCTTGTTCTTACAGCTCAATCCACGGGTTCCATTGTACGTACCACAACGGGGACACTTCCTGATTCCCCTCATTGTGGCCTTCCCCAAGTCAGATAAGAAAGCTGGGACTTTAGTCCTCTGAGAGTTTGGTTCCATTGTTCACAGCCCCTAGAGAGAAAGGAGAACACATTTACACAAAGTTAAAGTTGAGAGAGAGAAAAAGAGAGGGAGGGATTTCTATTTATTTATTTTTGACATTGAGTCTCACTTTGTAGCTCAGATTAGTTTGTAAAACTGTAGCTGTGAGTTGGGCGATTATATGGTGCACACCTTTAATCCCAGCACTCAGGGAGGAAGAGGCAGGCAGATCTTTGTGAGTTCAAGGCCAGCCTGGTCTACAGAGTGAGTTCCAAGACAGTCAGAGATACACAGAGAAACCCTGTCTCGAAAAGCCCCCCCCCCCCAAAAAAAAAACAACAACAAAATATAGCTGTCCTAGGTAATTTCCACTTGACACAATCTAGAGTTACTTGAAAGGAGGGACCCCCAATTGAAAGAATGACTTTATAAGGCTGGGCATTTTCTTAATTTGTGATTGATGATGGGGGAGGGCCTGGACCATTGTGGGTGATACTATCCCTGGGCTGGTGGTCAGAAAACAGGCTGAGCCAGGTGGTGACACACACCTTTAATCCCAGCAGAGACAGGTGGATCTTTGTGAGTTCGAGGCCAGCCTGGTGTACAAGAGGTAGTTCCAGGACTGGCTCTAAAGCTACAGAGAAACCCTGTCTTGAAACACCAGAAGAAGAAGAAGGAAAAGGAGGAGGAGGAGGGGGGGGGGAGGAAGAGGAGGAGGAGGAGGAGGAGGAGGAGGAGGAGGAGGAGGAGGAGGAGGAGGAGGAGAAGAAGAAGAAGAAGAAGAAGAAGAAGAAGAAGAAGAAGAAGAAGAGGAAGAGGAAGAGGAAGAGGAAGAAGAGGAAGAAGAGGAAGAAGAGGAAGAAGAAGAAGAAGAAGAAGAAGAAGAAGAAGAAGAAGAAGAAGAAGAAGAAGAAGAAGAAGAAGAAGAAGAAGAAAAGAAGAAGAAGAGGAAGAAGAGGAAGAAGAGTAAACAGCACTCTTCCATGGCTTCTGCCTCAGCTCCTGCCTCCAGGTTCCTGCCCTGTTTGAGTTTCTGTCTTGACTTCCTTTGATGAATGAACAGTGATATGGAAGTGTAAGCCAAATAAACCCCCTTTTCCCCAGCTTGATTTTTGCAGAAATAGTAACCCTAACTAAGACAGTAGCCCAGGCTAGTCTCAAATTCTTCCAGAGTCTCCTGCCTTAGCCTCCGTATTGTTGGAACTGGAGAGCTGCTTCAGCACTGCATAAACTGGAGATGCCTGTACCCCAGTACTCAGGAGGTAGACAAGAGGAATAGGAATCCAGTGTCATCCTCAGTTACAATGGAGTTCAAGGCTAATCTGGGCTACATGAGAACCTGTCTCACTAAGAAAAGACCAGAGCGCAGGGAAGGTGGGTTACTTCCCTTTTACTCAGAACCCGGCCCAATCCTTTCCAATCCTACCTGTACCCGCTGCCAGGGCGCCCAGAGAACAGTGGCACTTGTGTCCATGAGACCCCAAGTGTGTCCCATTAGTCTGTGATGATCAGACGGCACTAACAGGCAAGTCCACGTGCACTGAGATATGCCCTGCCTAAGTCTTCTGGAGGCTGATCTTTGTTTGCTGTAACAATGCAGACATTCTGTTTCCCCCGGCAAAGCTCTGGCTCAGGGTTCCAGTCAGATTCCAGCTCCTCTAGTTAGAGATCTTGGCAGCCTAAAGCAAAATAAGAGAAGACAACTGTCATATGACAAAGATGGTTCCTTCTACTTAGAAATATGCAAGGGCCATTTCTAACAGGGCCGGGACCGCTCAGCAGTAGAGCACACACATGGCCTACGTGAAGTACTGGGCAGTCCTCAGAGCAGAACACCAGCACAAGTAAAAGGCCCCAGAGGATCTACAGCCCAATGTTTAACAATTATTTGAGAAATATATGTCAGATACTGCTATGAAAATTAACAGTTTATACTTCTAACAAGAAAGTAATATAGCAATAATAACACCACTATACAGGGCTGACAGAGCACTAGAATTTACAGTATAGAACTGATCACTCATCTCCCCTAATGTAACACATAATATCTTTGAGTCCCTTATGTTTTCTTATTTTTCACTGAATTCTTTGTTTTGTTTTTCGAGACAGGGTTTCTATGTGTATCCCTGGCTGTCCTGGAACTCACTTTGTAGACTAGGCTGGTCTTGAATTCAGAGAGATCCACATGCCTCTGCCTCCCTGAGTGCTGGGATTAAAGGCGTGAGCCACCACTGCCTTTAATGTCAGAAAAGTGCATCAGATCCCCTGGAACTGGAGTTACAGATTACTGTGAGCTACCATGTGTGTTCTGGAAACTGAACCCTGGTCCTCTGCAAGAACAACAAATACTCTTTACCACTGAACTATCTCTCCAGCCTTACGCCTCATTTTTTGAAACAGAGTCTTTTACTGAACCTGGAACTCACCATTTTGTCTAGACTGATTGCCAAGCAAACCCCAGGGATCCTCTTGGCTCTGCCTCCCAAGCACTGGGAATACGGGTTTGCACCTCTGTGCCTGACTCTATGTGTGTTCTGCGGATCAGAATTTAGGTCCTCATATTGCAAGGCAGGAACTTCACCATAAGAACCATCTTTTCTTCTTTTCTTTTTTCTTTTCTTTTCTTCTTTTCTTTTCTCTCTCCCCCTCACCTAGACAGGGTTTCTCTGTGTAACAGTCCTAGCTGCCCTGCAACTAGCTCTTGCAGACCTCAAACTCACAGATCCACCAGCCTCTGCCTCCCAAGTGTTGGGATTAAAGGCATGCGCCACCATCACCCGGCTAATGCTTTTTTTTTTTTTTTAAAAAAAAAAAAAGATTTATTTATTATGTATACAACATTCTACCTCCAGAAGAGGGCATCAGATCTCAATACAGATGGTTGTGAGCCACCATGTGGGTTGCTGGGAATTGAACTCAGGACCTCTGGAAGAGCAGCCTGTGATCTTAACCACTGAGTCATCTCTCCAGCCCCCAATGCTTTTTTATTAAAAGAAAAAGAAATAATCTTCTTGTGATTCTTTTTTAAAAAAAAATTAGGGGCAAATCAGATTGTATAACATACTGCCAATTCTACATAAAAGTCATAGAGAACTAATTTTACAAATACACATACACATGCATATTTGTATTAGCTTGTGCACAGTCTTTTTGCCTTGTTTCTGGGACAGGGTCTCACTATGTAGCCCTGGCTGGCTTGAAACTCCTGGAAATAATGAGATTCACTTTCCTCTGCCTCCCGATTAAAGGCATGAGGTAGCATACCCAACTAATTAAAATGTTTCCAGATATTTATTTGTATTGTGTATCTGTCTGTATGAGTGTATGCACATGTGAATGCAGATGCCTATGGAGGCCAGAAGAAGGTATGGGATCCTCTGGAGCTGGAGTTACATGCAGTTAAAAAGCTTCCTGAGGGGCTGGAGAGATGGCTCAGTGGTTAAGAGCATTGCCTGCTCTTCCAAAGGTCCTGAGTTCAAAAGAAAAAAAATTAAGATAAAAAAAAAAAAAGCTTCCTGTGCTGAGAACCAAACTCTTGTCCTCTAAAGAGCAGCACGCACTTTTAACTGCTGAGCTATTGTTATTCTAATTCCTGCAAATCTTTATTTAATACAGTATTTCAGTGTGTTGGTAGGTCATATTTGTTTATCCACATTTTCTCCCCCAAGACAGGGTTTCTCTGCTTAACAGTCCTGAGTGTCCTGGAACTAGCTCTGCACACGAGGCTGGCCTTGAACTCACAAAGATCCACCTGCCTCTGTCTCCTGAGTGGCGGACTGAAGGGTGTGTACCACCACCACCTGTTCCTTTTTGTTTTGTTTTGTTTTTGCTTTGCTGGCTTTTTCTGAAACAGGGTTTCTCTGTGTCTCTCTAGCTGTCCTGAAACTCACTCTACAGACCAACAGGCTGGCCTTGAACTCACAGAGATCTGCCTGCATTCTACTCCCCGAGTACTGAGATTAAAGGTGTGTGCCACCACCTCCCAGTTCCTTCTTTTATTTTTTTAAGTTAGGGTTTTACTCTGTGACCTGGAACTTACTTCGTAGCCCAGGCAGGCCTCGAACTCCTGATAATCCTCTTGCCTCAGTCTCCTACGTGACAGGATTACAAGCATGGACCACAATGCTGGGTTATATATTTCAATACATGTAAACAATGTATAATGATCAAACACAGTAAACATGCCTATCTCCTTTGAACACTGAACATTTTCAGACCTGAAAAGCCTTTTCCAAAGGAGGTGTACTCTCACTATTCCCACAGACAACCTAAGATTTCTGCATCTGCATAGTCTTTTCCCTTAAAGTCATCTGACTACAGTGGGCATCATATGGTATCCGCTGTAGTGTTATTTGCAGACTACTGAATATGTATGTTGAGCAAGATTTCTCACGATTAGCCACTGTAAATAGTATCTGCATGAAAGGAGCTAAGTATAGAAGATCATATATTGTATGACTGCATGAATGAAACATTCAGAATAGGAAACAGTCTAATGGTACAGGGCTAGGTGGAGAAGGGATTTAGTAGTGATGGTTTCTTTTGAGATGATGAAAGATATTATACAACTCTATGAAATGTTTTTCAATTCTGTAGATTTACAAGATCTCTTGAGTTGTAATATTTTTTAAAAGGTTGATTCTATGTGTACAGCATTTCAATAAAACTATTACTATCTTATAAAAGAGAGGGACAATGAAATTCAAATGTTAAAGGCATAAAAAAGAGAAAAAGAGAGATCTGCAGATGGCTCAGTGATTAAAAGCACTTGCTGCTCTTGCAGAGGACTTGGGTTTAGTTCCCAGTGCCCACATGGCTACTCAGAACTGCCTGTAAGTTCAGCTCCAGAGGTCTAATTCTTTCTTCTGGTCTCTGAAGGGATGAATAGACATACATGTAAACAAACATTCAAGCACATAAAATAAAAATAAGCAAATCTTTTGAGAAAAAAAAAGGTGGTGGGGAGGCCAGTGAGATGGCTCAGAGGTTAATAGCAGAGAAACTGGGTTCAGTTGCCAGGACCCATCTCTAACTCCTGCTCTAAGGGATCCAATGCCTTCTCATTTCTGAGGGCACCAGGCATCTAGGTGGTGGTATATAGACACTCATGTACATAAATAAATGTTAAAAAATTTTTTTAAAGCAAGGGCTGAGATATAGTTTAATCATAGAGTGTTTACCTAGAGGCTTCTAGTTTCAGTCTGTCGTACCAATTAAATTTAAAAAAAAAAAAAGCGGAGCTGGAGAGATGGCTCAGAGGTTAAGAGCATTGCCTGCTCTTCCAAAGGTCTTGAGTTCAATTCCCAGCAACCACATGATGGCTTACAACCATCTGTAATGGGGTCTTGTGCCCTCTTCTGGCCTGCAGGCATACACACAGAAAGAATACTGTATAATAAATAAATAAATAAATAAATAAATAAATAAATAAATAAATGCCATCTTGTGAGTTCAAGGCCAGCCTGGTCTACAAAGTGAGTTCCAGAACAGAAATCCCCTCTTAGGGAGGAAAAAAAGTCACCAGAAAAGAGCTTTAGAAGAGTTAGGACTTTATATGGAAAGGACTCTATAGGAGTCACAAGCCTGGAAACGAGGTACTTCCCAGCATGCTGAAGGCCCTGGATTTAATCCCTAGCACTGTAAGTCACACAAATAAACCAGAAAGTAAAATTTTAGCAAAGTACTTATTAATAGAATGTAAAGTACTCATTGTTACATTGTTAGTGTGTATATATCTCATCATTCTGTTGGAAAGGATGTAAATCAAAATATGTAGTAATAAACACTTTGCTTTAACAATTTCACTTCTAAGATATCATAATTTGTATGTATATACTTTCATTTTTACTTTTAATCACATGTCCATGTGTGTCTGTGTCAGGCTATGTCATGAGTACAGGCAGGCATTCTGGAGGACAGATGCACTGGATACCCTTGGAACTGCAGTTAGAGGTAGTTGTGAGCTACTAGACATGGGTGCTGGGAATTGAACTCAGACCCTCTCCAAGAGCAGTATGCACTCTTAACCACTGTGACATCCTTCCAGCCCCTACTCTGCCTTTTGAGATAGGGTTTCACTGTACACCTGAGCTGTTCTTCAAGTCAATATGTGGACCAGGCTAGCCTCCAAATCACAGAGATCCTCTGTGAGATTTCCTAACTGCAGAACAGGAAGAGAACTTTCAGTAAAGAACTAAGTAAGTGTAACTAGGTAACAGGCTACTGTAAAACCACTAAAAGTTATATCTGTGTAATGAACATGTATCAACACATGCTGTGGAGTGTAAAAAGGGTAGTGATTTGGGTATGCTATGTTTTGTTTTAAAAAGAAAAAAAACTTAATGGGGGGGGGCGGCTGGAGAGATGGTTCTGTGGTTAAGAGCACGTACTGCTTCTAGAGGACCCAAGTTTGGTCACCAGCACCCACATCAGGGGGCGTACAACTTCCTATAACTCTATTTCCAGGGAAACCAACCCCTTTGGCATATTGAAACACACACACATTTTTTTTTTAAAGAAAGAACACAATATAGTTGTCTATTGTCTCAGCAGTGATCTGTGACATGGGAAATGGAGATTTACATTTCATTTTTTACTATTTGAATTTTAAAGCATGTACTACTATGACTCATTACAGCTTTCTTCTTTTTTCTTTCTGAGACAGAGGTTTTCCTAGACCAGGCTAGCCTTGAACTCAACAGACCCGCCTGTCTCAGGCAGAATGTTGGGATAAAAGCGTGCGCTACCACGTCCAGCTAGTGTTGGGGGAGGGAGGAAACGTGGGGGTTAGGGTCTGCGACCTAGCCTAGCTGTCCTCGAACTCGAGATCCTCTTGCCTCTGCCTCCCGAGTGCTGGGATGACAGGCAGTGCAACCGAGCCCGGCTTGCAGACTGTCTTTAAAGGATACACAAGGAACGCGACTTGTGAAGAAGCTGCGCTGGAAACCTGAAGGGTCTCGGGATGGTCGATTCTCTTTACAAAGAGGATGAACATCGCCTGGCGCTGGCAAAGGGAACCCAGGAACTAGGTGGGTTTCGCCCTGAAGCCACCCAGCTGCAGATCGGTGTGTGGGACGCTGGTTTGGGACGTGTTTAGCGCTCCCCAGGTGAGAAGGAACTGCTGGAGTAGCGCATTCACTGAAGGGATCTGTGGAGGCGCTATTTAGGGATGAGACTGTCGGATTGGAGCGAAGTGTCAAAGCTCGCAAGACTTCACTGAGTGTGGGGAATCAGGTGGGTTGCTGTCAGATCAGAGTCCGGGCCTCAGTCCCACCGTGTTTAGGAGCGCGCGCCTAAGCGCCGCTTCCGGGACCATCCGTCTGCAAAACGCATTTCCCATGCGACCTGCATCCCGGCATCCTCCGCACCACACTCACTTCCGGTGCCAAGTAAGGCCCCAACAGAAGTGTAACTACCCCGACACACAATTTCGAGAACACATTCTCCGGCTTGACTCCCACCCCCAGCTGTGCCCGGCCGCTGCACAGCCTCGCACACAGGGGGCTCCCTTACCTGTCTCGCACCTCTAGGGACCTCTCGATGGCGACCGCCCTCGCCGCCTCTCTCTTTGCCTGTTGTGGCCTTTTACAAACGCGGTCAAACTGTTCGCTGTAACGACAGTCGTTATTGGTCAGGGCCA
Organism: Alexandromys fortis; assembly: GCF_014885135.2. Lineage (NCBI taxonomy): Eukaryota > Metazoa > Chordata > Mammalia > Rodentia > Cricetidae > Alexandromys > Alexandromys fortis. Next base: position 1,474,775 of record NW_026068039.1, on the reverse strand, counting down.
CACCACGTGCATCAAGGACCCGCCCACATCAGCTGGAGTGCATCAAGGACCCGCCCACATCAGCTGGAGAGGCACGATGGGATTTGTAGTGTTCTCAGCTGAGAGCGCTGCTTTTCGGATATGGTCTAGTGAAGACTCTGGCTGTCACACGTTCGTGGGCTTCTTAGCTTGACCTAGAGGTACAGCAAACACCCGTGTGACCCCGACTACTTCGAGCCGAAACAACTCTGTACTGAAAACATTGCTACTGACGCTCTATTTTATTAGCAGAACCAGCTGCAATTTCGAGTTTGCGTCGCGCTCTGTTTCATTTGTATGGCTCTTTTCCTCCCGTGGCACTTGCCCATTAGCTTGAACGCTTCCCTCTTGGAATGAGCCGAAACAGGCTTTATGTACATTCGCTTTTCAGAATCATACAGAATAAATCTAAATTCTTCAGAAATTTTTCAGTTACTCCAAATAGCAATGCCGTTTACGCGAGGCTTGCCTATAGGAAAATTCTCTACCCTGGCTACTTACTGGGGTGGAGCTGTAGGAAAACTGCTTTACTCTCACCAAATTTTGCTCTTCTCAGTCGTAGAAGTGGTCTTTCCTGGGATCAAATTTCCTAATATTGTTTCAGAAACTGGAGGAAGAAGTTAAAAAAGAGCTTTCTCCTCCCCACAGTTGACTTAAAAAATTCATACTCATTCTCGAATCATCCGGATGATTTTTTTAAAACAAAAACATGGCTTTTCAATAGCTTAGTTTCCATAAGAGATGGTTGTGAGACACTGTCTGGTGGCTGAGAATTGAACCCAGGACTTCTGAAAGAGCGGGCTGTGCTTTTAGCCACTGAGCCATCTCTCCAGCTCCCAAACCTGCGTTTCTCCTTTGCCCTAAGGTTCAATATCAGACTGTCAAGTAGAAACATATAAGCACTTTCTTTCTGGGTGCTGTTTCTCTTTCTCATTCATTGTACCGTGGTTCATGAAAAACCCCTTGATGCTCACCCTTATAAAGATTTCTTGGAACACATGGCTGTGCCAGCCTGCAATTCTTTCCAATTGCCATAAAGTACAGGACATTTATTAAGCCATTCACTGAATTGCATGTCCCCTGTGGTATCTGACAACCCCACTGTCTCCCTATCTGGTGGAATGTTTCTCCACTTCCATTAGGCCTGCATATTCCTGTTCCTGTGGTAAATGGGTTCCTTAGAAGGGTCAGGAGCTCAGCTGTGGCTGCAAGTATGTTGTTCTGTTTTTCCTTCTCTCCCCGCTGTCTTTCTGTACACCTACTTGGCTATTGTCTGTCCACTAGTCATTAGCCAATGTTTACTTTGTTCCAACCTTTGTTAACAAATCTTTCATCACTCTCTTTTTTTTAAATATTTATTTATTTATTATGTATACAACATTCTTTCTACATGTATGCCTGTAGGCCAGAAGAGGGCACTAGACCTCATTACAGATGGTTGTGAGCCACCATGTGGTTGCCGGGAATTGAACTCAGGACCTTTGGAAGAGCAGGCAATGCTCTTAACCGCTGAGCCATCTCTCCAGCCCTCATCACTCTCTTAAAACTAAAACAACTTTTAAAAATTTCCATGGGTGTTTTGCCTGCTCATACAGACCTGGTGCCGGTGGAGGAGAGAGAGCATCAGACGGCCTGGAATTATAATTATAGATGGTTGTCAACTGATACTTGAGTGCTTGGAAGCAAATGCTCTTAACAGCTGTCCCCAGTCCCAGCATTTGATCTTTGTCTCCTGCCTGATAATCAAGTGTTCACTCAAAAACAGGTCAGTGTGCTCTGAAGGGTTTATTATGCAAGAATGGAGATAGGCTTCTATGGTGTTGGGTAAACTGTAACAGGTATTGAGAGGCGAGCTGTAGTTTCAGTTGTCTTGCGCACCATTTGAAACAATGTGAGTGAGGGCTGGAAGAGTAAAGAGAGGGGGCGTGAAGTCAACCCCAGAGGCTCAGACACATTAGGAAGCAAATCGCAAAATGAGCTGGATCCCTTTGTGTAGCAGAAAGGAAGCCAAGGGAGCTCAGGACTAGTAGAGAACTCTTTCCCCAAGAACCCAGGGCTGACCTCCTATGCTGTCGCTAGGGACTGGACAAACACGGTCTACTGTCCTTGACCTCCAGCTTTCAGCCACTGTGGCTGCTGCTTCTGTGTTAGGATTATTTATTTATATAGGTTTTTCAAGAGAGAGTTTCTCCGTGTAACAGTGGGAACTTGGTTTGTAGTCCTGGCTGGCCCCAAACTCACAGAGGTCTGCCTCCTGGATGCTGGAATTAAAGGCGTGAGCCACCATGCCTGGCATTAATTTTTAAATGCTATAAAGTGTTCTGCCTGCATGTACTAGTGCATATGCTTGCAAGGCCCAGAGGCCACTGGACCTACTGGAATAGGAGGAAATAGATTGCTGTATACTGCCATGTGGGTGCTGGGAATGGAACCCAAGTCCTCTGCAAGAACAGCAAATGCTCTTAACTGCTGAGCCACCTCTCTATCTCCCACCTTAAAGAATTCGTTACTGTACCCAAAAGGGAAGGAACCGTGAAAGCTGGAGAAGTCCCTTCAGGGAAGGAGTGCAGGAAGACCTGAGTGTGAACTGCTGACACCACCATGTCACAGGCCCTAGCCAAGGACCCATGAGAAAAGGGCAGAGCTGTCTGTCTCTTCAATCCCAGTGAGGCTCAGAGGGATGGCAAAGCCTTACTCAGGGGTCTGAGTGCGAATGTTGCCAGCCATGTCCAAAAAATGTATACCACAGCTATTCCCCCTGAATTTGCAGCTTGAAGACTGCTCCCCTGAAGAGACTGTTCCTACCACGATTAGCTAAACATGCCTCCATGATCCCCTTGTATACCAGAAACGTTGCTGTTCTGTTCAGCTGCATGTAATAAACACCCCAATCTTCTAGAATGTTGAGGTTTCTTCATTAGTTCAGTGCACTGAACGAACAGCTTTTCTGTGCATCTGTGTGTTCATTTTTACTTCATTCTCTCGCCACCCCAGTTAGGTTCAACCCCCAGAGCTATAGTAGTACCTCCCTTTCATGGTCCCTGCTAGTACCTGGGCCAGCAAACACAAGGTAAAGAAGAGATAAAAGTACGGCAGCACAACTATCCTACCTAGAGGGTCCCTGGAGAATGCCCAACAAGCACATGCTACAAGGGCTGGGATGCAGCTCAATTAGTACAACCCTTTGCTCCTCAGGACTGCATATTACAGGGCATAGTGGCACATACCTGTAATCCCAGAAAATGGGGTGTGGAGGCAGGAGGATCAGAAAGTATTAGCTACACAGCAAGTCTGAGACTAGCTTAGACTACGTGAGGCCTCGTCTCAAACGAAACCAACCTCTACCAAATCCAAAACAGAGTCTAGAAGACTCTAGTTAGGGAGATTCATGTCTGGAACACCACCTAATACATATATGGGTTTATCCTGTAACTGAACTCTGCTTCACATGATTCAACCATCTGTATTAGGAAGCTTTGATTCAAAGACTATGCTGTAGATTTTAGGAAGGTGCAAACTCCTTGCTCTAAGTGAATATTTTTATCATAACTAAAATGTATACATATGTACATCAGTGGTTCTCAGCCTTCCTAATGCTTCAGTCCTTTTATACAGTTCCTCATGTAGTGATCCTCAACCATAAAATTTTGATTGCTAATTCACAACTGTAAGTTTGTTACTGTTGTGAATTGTAATGTAATATCTGATATGTAGGATATCTGACATCTTATTCACAAGGGAACTTCGACCCCCAAGTTGAGAACCACTGGTATGTGCACCTGAATGAAGTGCCTGTGGAGGCCAGAAGAGGGCACCAGGTCATCTAGCTAATTGAAGCAGTTGTGAGCTGTCCACTGTGGGTGCTGAGAACCAAACTTGGTCCTCCCCGGGGCAGCAAGTGCTCCTAACCACTCAGCCTCCTCTTCAGCCATGAATCCCACTATTGGAGAATAAAACCACTACCATGGTTTAAAGCCAAATTTGAAGGAAGTTTTAATTAAATACTAGCCAGGTGGATGGGCTCTGGCCCGGTACATACTCATGTTCCTGGGAAATAATGGCCCAGAATCAGGTAAGGCAAGGGCTTAAGAAAAACCCATAATTCATCGCATTTCCCATCACGTTCATCCAGATGTACCTCTGGCCTACATCCAATCAGGGACAGGTATATATCTTGACGTGTGTCCTGCCTGTGAACCACCTGCCCACATGTGATCAAGCACATCCGGTACAGATGGGTCAAACAAACTTGTTTAGGGTACTGAAACCGTGTGGTTTGTTAACTCCCATAAACAGTAGCCTCCAGCATTTCAGGAACTATCTGTCCTTGGGCAAGGGGCCTGCAGAGCAGAAGCATTTTTGTTTAATGGATCTCTTACGTATTGTAATTAAAACTTAAAATGTAACTGGCTCTCATACAGACCAAGTCACTTCTTTCAACTCTTGCATTATACTGTAATTAACCAGGTGAGAAAACACCTCACTGATGGAATTCTGAACTTTGGCTGACTTTCAAAGACATCTTGAGTTGGGCAGTAGCACACGCCTTTAATCCAGACAGAGGCAGCATGATCTCTGAGTTCCAGGACAGTTAAGGATACACAGATTACACAGAGAAACCTGTCTTGGAGGAAAAAAAAGGTCATTGAAGTCTGTGAAACTGGAGTTATGGATGGTTGAAAGTCAACATTAGGAATTGAAGCAATGTCCCTTAGAAGAGCAGCAAGTGTTCTTAACCACAGAGACATCTCTCCAGCCCCTAACAAACATTTCTTTTGGAAACGATAACACATGATTTAAAAATAACAAATATAAAGCTTAAGAAAAAAAGAAATAATAGTTTAATTATGTGTATTTCTAAGGCTATACATACATATGTGCAAATGCCCATGGAGGCCAGGTCTAAAACTCATGGTCATTCTCCTGCCTCAAGTTCCTAAGTGGTGGGATTACAGACCTCCTTAATCATACAGTCACATGAGTAATGTCTCAAATTAAAGGGAGGGAAAAAAACCTCTGCTCAGTTGCAACATCTTCATTCCATTAAGACTGAAAACTCAATGTTTTGGGATGTTTGTCAATAAATAAAATGGAATAACTTCTCAGTGACAGTTTCAATGAGAATGGCCCCCATATGCTTACATATTTGACTGGCTTTGTTGGCAGACTGTTTAGGAAGAACTAAGTGTGTTGTCCTTGCTAGAGGTATGACTCTAGGGGGTGGGCTTTTAGGTTCAAAAGCCCGTGCCCGCCGCTATCTCTTTCTGTCTCTCTTGCCCTCTCAACACCATGCCTGCCTGCTACCATATTCTCCGCCATGATTATAATGAACTTAACCCTCTGTAAGCAAGTCCTCAATTAAATGTGTTCTGTTATAAACTGCCTTGGTCATGGTGTTTCCTTACAGAAATAAAACAGTAACTAAGGCAGGTCTTTAATTCCAGCACTAGAAGCAGAGGTAGGTCAACCTCTGAGTTCAAAGCAAGCCAGGGTTTGTTTTGAGACTCTGCCTCAAAACAAAAATAAGCAAAAAAAAAAAAAACAAAAAAAAACAAAAAAAAACAAAAAAACACCAGAAAAAAAAGGGGCTAGAAAGAAGGTTCAGTAGTTAAGAGCATGTACTGTTCGTTCATATTTCAGATCCTGGTACCAATGACAGCTCACCACCTGTAACACCAACTCCAGGAATTTAACACCCTCTCTTCTGGCATCCACAGGCACCTGCACCCACAAGCAGAGCTACACACATATATGATGTATATTTCAAAAAGAACCAACAGCTTTAAATATTTATTTATATTTGTGGCCATGGGGTGGGTGGGGTGCACACCTGTGGAGGTAAGAGGACAACTTGTTGAGAGTTAGTGCTCTACTTCCACTAGGTGTGACCAAGGATCACAGTCAGGTCATCAGGCTTGGTGGCACTCATCTTTACCTGCTGACCAATAAGTAAGTAAAAGTTCTCAGGAATCATCACTCGTTTAAAAGATCTGCTTTTTAAAATCTTTTATGCACATATTTTGTTTTACTACCTGGACTACAATCCCACTAGCACCTATAGTTCTTTTTTTAAAAATATTTATTTATTTATTTATTTATTTATTTATTTATTTATTTATTATGTATACAATATTCTATCTGTGTGCATGTCTGCAGACCAGAAGAGGGCACCAGACCTCATTACAGATGGTTGTGAGCCACCATGTGGTTGGCGGGAATTGAACTCAGAACCTTTGGAAGAGCAGGCAATGCTCTTAACCACTGAGCCATCTCTCCAGCCCCCGCACCTATAGTTCTTATTGAGTCTAACTGTGAATGCAACTTAGTCTTCTGAGGAACTCCATCATGAATCTAAAAAGAAGGTGAGCACAGAGGTAAGACAAGAGAAGGAAAACCTGGACTGCACGTCTCATTTTCACCAGGAAGATCAGACTCTGGCTTCAGTTAGGTAAGCCCGCAGAGCCTCTGTGGAACCCATGCAGACCATGGCTTCAGGGATACGGTGAAAGAACTGATTGTTAACAACAGAATACACCCGGAAAAAACTCACACACACAATAATCACTGCAAGAAGATCTCACAGGTCATAGAAAACATAAAGGAATTTTAATATCCAAACAGTCAGGATAAAGAATACTGGCTCCATGACCCACAAAGAGTCACTCAGCTTCTATACAGTACCAGAGAGTAAAATTTGAATGCATATTGCAAAGAAGTTCAGTTTAAAAACCTTAATTTCCTTACCTGATACTTATACCAGGATGAAGTTTTTTAGGTTGAAAATGATTTAAATGATTGAACATTGAAATTTAAACCAACGCCAGCTATGTTCCTAAAATGTCAGTTTGTCATCAGGAACTTGTCACCACCACCTTCTCAACAGCAAATCAACGTGTATTTTAAGATCTGTGCAACAAGAACATGCTGCTAATAAAAGTCCTCAGTACTGAGTCAAAAGAAGAGAGAAACTATACTTTTGCACAAAAATAAATTACTTGTGCTCAAATGATCCTGTGGTCTATGAGTTGCAAAGGAAGTAAAATTCTTTAATAGAGAAAAATACTGAGGGTACTAAACAAAAGGCAGGAGAAAAGAAAAAAAGCTAAAAAAAGAAAAATTAACCAAAATAGCTTCCTGATGTCTATGGTTTATTTTTTTTCAAATTAAAAAAATTTTTTTAGTATTTTGTTTAAGCTGCTTTTATTGCCTGTCCTGATCTGTAGAAGTTTACAAAGAAATAAAATTTTTAAGTATTTAAAAAATTTATTCATCTTCCATAAAGCAAATTTCAATGTATTAGTACTTAAAAATACACAGTGACTTAATGAAACATCAGCACAACTGCATAGAATTGAGCTCCAGAGAAGCACACATTTCAAGCTGTCTTCCTGGGCTCTGCTTTCCAAGAGGACTGGCTTAGAGAACAGGTTAGAGTCAAGTGCTCCTACCTGGAAGATACAGGCCAGGAAATGCTTCCAATTCCACAGGCCTAAGTAAAATGCGGGGAGCTCTCTGCAGGTCTCAAAACCCACAATTCACAGGGGCTCCTTCCTCTCTGATGTCAAGGAGGAGGTTGTGGTCATCACTGAAACCAAACCAAACCAAGAGACTCTGAAATGAACTAGAAATCCCAAGACTAGAACATTGCCAGCAAAGAGCAAACCTCAAAAATAATGCCGGAGCTCCTGGAGATCAGGGACCAAAGAACCAAGTCAAGCCTGTGTGAGGAGCCTCTTCTTTGATGGCTGTTTAAGGAGGTAGGATTTTAAGGGTTTTTGTTTGTTTGTTTGCTTGTTCATATTTTGGCCTCTGAATATTTAAAAAAATGTTTTGCCCGGCTGGTCCTTCAGGCTAATTTTGGAGTTCTTAATGAATCCCAAGCCTGACAGAGGAATATTCTACAGTTTCACAGCTATCATTTGTACACATTAAAGTGGATTTACTTCTTTAAGTAAATCTAAATAGAAAACATCAAATTAATATATTCCTTTACATACAACTTTGTGTCTCAAAATTCTTGAAAAACAAGAACAAATGAGTTTTTATCAAAGACCATCAAAGTAAGTATGTGATATTCACATGCAAACGTAAAACCCGTCTCACGTCAACTCTTCATGACACCTTTAGGAAGGGAATGACATACAAAGCTTGCTAACTTGCGGAACTATCCTAGGAAACCACACATGTAAACATGGATGCTGACACATGAGGCTGATGTGGGGGAGGACTGAGCACACTGCAGAGTCTCCTTAGTCATGAGTTGTTGTTTTTATAGTTCCTGGTAGATGGCAAAGTTTATCACAGAAGATAAAAATCCCTTTAAACAAATCCAACGGGATCCTTGAGGCACCTTCTCATATAAAAACAAGATGAATGTCATTTTCAGTCCATCTGAGAAAAGTTTTCAATCTAAGTGAACATCATTTTTTTTTTCATTTAAGAATATTTTACAGAATTTTCATAAGGCAGGACAAATTTGTGAAAAATGCAGATACAAAATGATATAAACTAATAATTTACATTTAAAAATTCCAAAGGGGTAACAGTGGAGATGATATAGGTCACATAATGCCTACTCTTTAAAACTAACACAGAACCGTGCATACGCTGAAAGTTCTAAGGAACTTCTAGACTTTGCACAAGTGTGGCTTTTCTTTTTACATCTATATTACATGTTTTAAATCCTATCAGGAATGCAAACTAAAACTGCACACTACCTTAGTGGAAAAAGTTCAACATTGTGCAATTTTCTGCCTCTTAATTTTTAAAAAGTGGCAGCAATCCCTGCATTTGTCTTTGAAACAAGGATCTGAGAAACTTTATCAAAAAAGATAATGAAGGCAAAAATTGGCAGACATCCACTATCTTGTTCCTTTTGAAAACAATGTGGATGAAAAGTAATTTCATGATTAAAAGATGAAACCTTTTAAATAAATACATTGTTATCTGGCATCTGTACGGACTGATCTGATAAATCTTTAAGTAAACAGCAGCTTTCCTACCCTCCCTGTGGCGTCAAGCCACTGGCTTCCATCCGGTGGTCTGCTTTCACTGGGTTTCATACCCTGCCACTCGATACCCAGCAGGCTGGTTAGGAAGCATGCTGCCATTCTGTCCTTGAGGAGGCGGCACGCTGTAATTGGGTCCCATCCACGGTGCAGAAGACTGGGTCTGACTGTTGGAGAAAGTGAGAGAAGCAGAGGGGAAACAATGTCAGGCCAGGCGTGAGAGGCACATACACAGGGATGCACCTTCTCTCTATTCTTGTTTATAACTTATTTATTTTATTTCATATGTATTGGTGTTTTGCCTGCATGTATGTCTGTGTGAGAGTGTCAGGTCCCAAGGAACTGGAGTTACAGACAGTTATAAGCTGCCATGTGGGTGCTGAGAATTGAATCTATGTCCTCTGGAAGAAGAGTCAGTGCTCTTAACTGTTGAGCCATTTCTTCAGCCTGAAGGGACATATCTTTTCTTAGCTCAAATATAAGTAAAGCTGTTAAGGCAGGAAAAACAAACACAAAAGTATTTTCTCAAAAAAAAAAAAAAAAAGCATCCCCAGGCAGGCATGGTGATGCAAGCCTTGACAGCTAGTCCACAGAGCTAGTTCCAGGACAGCCAGCAAAATCCTGTCTCAAAGAAACCAAAAAAACTGCTGGGCAGTGGTGGCGCATGCCTTTAATCCAGCACTCAGGAGGCAGAGACAGGAGGATCTCTGTGAGTTTGAGGCCAACCTAGTCTACAAGAGCTAGTTCTAGGACAGGCTCCAAATCTACAGAGAAATCCTGTCTTGAAAAACAAAAACAAACACGCCCCCCAAAAACCCATCCCCTCAACACCCCAAAACAATATATACATTTGGGTAATTTATTATTTTTATAAGAAAATATTTATTTATTTATTTATTTATTTATTTATTTATTTATTTATTTATTATGTATGATTATGTGTTCTGCCTGCATGTTTGCCTGCATGTCAGAAGAGGGTACCAGATCTCATTATAGGTGGTTGTGAGGGACCATACAGTTGCTAGGAATTGAACTGAGGACCTCTAGAAGAGCAGCCAGTGCTCTTTACCTGAGTCATCTCTCCAGCCCCAAGAAAGTAAGTTTTAGGCTGGATGTTTAATCCCAGTAATTGGGAGAAAGAGACAGGCGAATCTCTGTGAGTTTGAGGTCAGCCTGTTATACAGAGTGAGTTTCAGCGAAAACCAAAAAAGAAAAAAGAAAAGAAAGAAGAAAGGAAAGGAAGAAAGAAAGAAAGAAAATATTTTTAATCTATTAACTCTTATTCCTTTGAACTCAGAAAAACCTCTCCCCATGTAGGCCAGATGCACATTATACAAGCCATTCCCTTTGTTCGCAGGCACTCAGGAGGCAGAGCAGGCGGATCTGTTTCAAAACAGTGAGTTCCAGGCCAGTAAGAGACACTGTCTCAAAGCACAAACTTGATTACCAGGAATAGAGCAAACTAACATCTATAATTCTCAAAGAAAATTTTAAAGTAGTTTTAAAAATAATATTTAAAGTTTTATCTTTCCTTTTTTTTTTAAGACTTATTTTTATGTGTTTGAGTTTTGCCAGCCTGTATACATGTGCACAGCATGCCTAGCTGGATCTCTGGACTGAAATTACAGAGTGACCTGTCGTGTGCTGAGAACCGGGTCCTCTGTAGAAACAAGTGATCTTAATTGCTCAGCCATCTTCCCAGCTCCATTACAGAATATTTCTAATCGGGCATTTTTAGACATATACAATATATCACTTTTCTTTTTTCTTTCATTTCTTTTTTGGAAAAAGGACTGTTGCCTGAGCTAGCATGGCACTTGCTATGTAAACCATGCTAGCCTCCAAATTATAGACATGTACCAGCCTCTGCCACCTGAAAGCAGGGATTAAGAGTATGCCATCTCACCTGCCTTATGGTATACTTTGATTTAATGTGGTTATAATCCTAGTTTTTTAGAAATGTAAATAAAATGGCATCATTTGGGTGCTTAAGCCCTGTGACATAACAGTGTATGACAAACCTTTCATACAGGAAAAAAACCACAATGCATATCAAAGTACTTGTACTGCTCGTTCATTTCATCTGCTCGTAGGGAACAAAGTCCAGGGCCATGTGGGCATAGCCAAGGCTGCATTGGCAAACAACAGAAACACCAGAGGCTGGGTTAATGCCAGAGTTCTACATCATCACAGGATCAACTTTGACAAATGTCACCTGTGAGACATTGGTTACCTTGGGTATGAAGAACCAAACCTGCTGCCCAAATGTCCTTGATAAACTGTGGAACCTGATTAGGGGGAGAGACAAGTAACAATGGCAAAAAGACTGAGGCGAATAGCCTATGTGGTGCAAGTGGGGGACCACAGAGTTTGAGGAAAGGAAAGCTCCTAGAGCAAACTTTCATCTCAGAGGAACAGACACACAGAGAGAATGGGGAGTCTTTTTGATAGCTGGAACCTACATAAAGGGAGAGTCTTTTTCTCTGGGTTAACAATGTATATCCAGGGGCTGCAAATGTTGGCTCAGAAGTTAAGAGTACTTGTTCCTCTTGCAAAGGACCCAGATTCAATTCCCAGTACCCACATGGTGGCTCACAACCATCCAAAGTCCACTTCTAAGTGATTCAATTCTAACCACTGCAGACACCAGAGTGATATGCAAACATATATGCAGCCAAGAGACTTGCAACAGATTAGGAGGCTACAGAGATGGTTTAGTGGTTAAGAATACTGGCTGCTCTTTCCAGAGGACCTGGTTCAATTCCCAGCATCCACATGGAAGCTTCAGTTCTAGGGAATTCAATATACTCATATAGACACACATGCAGGTGTACATAAAATAAAAATAAATAAATTTTAAAAAATAGGTAAGGAGCTACAGTCACATGAAAAGCTTAGAAACTATCAAGTACTCTTCACTGGAAGATTGATTTATTTGGGTGTGTTGTTGGAACCCTGTAATTGGGAAGTCGAAGCAAGAGAAGTAAGAGTTCAAAGTCATCATCAGTTTTATATCAAGTTCAAGGCTAGCATGGGCTTTATAAGATTTTGCCTCAGAAAACAAACAAATAAAAAATTGGGACTGGTAAGATGGTTCACTGGGTCAAAGTGTTTGCCACTCAGCTGAACCCCGAGCTAGATCAGCAAGACTCATAGGGTAGAAGGAAAGAACTCCCACAAGTTTTCCTTGGACACCATGAATACCAAGTGGTATGTGTGTCACACAAATAAACAAAATGTAATAATAAAAAAGTTGATTTATTATTAAACATCACCAAAATTTGTATTGTTGTAATCATATTTCAAAGAAAAATATTTCTAGGCAATTTTTTTTTTGTTTTGGTTTTTCAAGACAGGGTTTCTCTGTGGTTTTGGAGCCTGTCCTGGAACTAGCTCTTGTAGACCAGGCTGGTCTCGAACTCACAGAGATCCGCCTGCCTCTGCCTCCCAAGTGCTGGGATTAAAGCGTGTGCTACCATCGCCCGGCTCTAGGCAAAATTTTATCTTATTTTGTTTGCATGTGTATAGAGAGAGAGAAAGAGAGGGAGAGAGCACACATTCCCTACAGACCAAGTGGAGTTAAGATGTGAACCTTGGGTAAAATCCTTCAAGGCTATCATTACGCTTAACCCCGGGGCCACATGATTTACTCAATACTTAAAGTTCTTTCTGATGTTTTCCAAGGTTACAAAAGGCAAAGAGCAAACGTGCTTACTTGAATCCCTGCTGGCTCCATGGCTGGCCATACATCCCATAGGCAGGTACTTGCCAGCCATTAGGCACATACTGGCCAATCTGTTGTGCATTTCCATACCACTGGCCCCACTGCCCATATGCTGGTGGATATCCAATTTGATTTTGCTGCTATCAAGTAAAATTACAACAGATAATTTAGTATTACTTGAAGTTCTTTGTATATACAATCTTAATACACCACATAGCCAAAGCACAGGACCATCACCACAACTGCAATAATAGAATTGGACTGGGAGAATGAGTGCGTACGAATCTATGTGAGGCCTGGATTATCCCCATCATCACAGGCACACACAGAAAGACTACTACTGAAACTATGTGCAGCTCTAAATGGCAGTCCTTGGAAGGCTCAGGCAATGGACTAAGGGTAGACTAAACTTGCTGTTCATAACTGTCTGTAAGTATTTCCTCTAGATTGGGAATGTATGAAGTACAGATGTGGTGTAGGGTTTCTCACTAGCACATCTATGCTCCATTTACAACTCCCTCACAGAAATCTCTGTGGTGCTGAGTCGGGACCACTACAGTTGCCTAGGAAAAAAAAAAGCAGCAATACTAGAGCCTACGTATATTTATGGCTTTATATTTTGTTCAGTTGAGCAAAGCATGCTTGTGAGTTCTCCAAATCATTGTGAATAAATCTACCAAGTATTAAGAAAAGATTTAATACCCTGTTAGGTTTGGCGGAGCATTTTAAAGTCCATGTGTGACATGAGTCAACTGAGGCGGCTACACTCATCATGTCACCACTGCAATCCACGACCACCACTCCGCAACTATAATACATGTAGGAAGAGCCCTTATGTACTATGAAGTGAGCTAGAAACTCATTAACAAGGATTAACAAGCCGCATCTTAAAGCAACCTCATTAGTAGCCCAGCAAGTCCATCCCAAAGTCAAGGACCCTCTCACCTGTTGCACGGGATTTATCATATCAAGAGTCTCTTTGCCCCAATAGCATTTCACCACATGCCCTTCAATGGTAGTACCATTAACAGAAACAATCGCATGTGCTGCACTTTCATGGGAATTGAACCTATTGGAAACAATATTAAGAATCACCAATATAAACTCTTTTAAGTATTTATGAACACAAACTATTTTTAAAAATCATGAAAAATAAATTTGACTACCATTTGGAGGAGAAAAGCAAAGCAACCGTAAAAAAAAATATAGAGGATGCTGAAATGATCCCTACCTACCCACCAAAAAAAATGCCACATTTCCTTTGCTATTTTTTTTTTTAATCCCACAGTTGTAGAGATTCTCTACCTCTCAAGTGCTATGATTACAGAAATGGACCACCACACCTGGCATAGGAAATTTGATTTAATGAATGGTATGCTTTTTTGGCCTTGAGTTGGAAAAAGGGAGTCATAAAAATATATCATTAAGTAGTTTTTAATCCCAGTACTTGAAAACCAGAGGCAGGTGGAGCTCTGAGAGTTCGAGGCCAGCCAGGGCAGAGCAGTGAGACCTTGTCAATTAAAAAAAAAAAAAGTTAATAAAAACATGAGCACACAGTTATACACTAAAAAATTTCTCTTTCAGGTCTCAGTGTTATCCAGATGAATGCACTTGAACTGAGGTTTAAGCAGATAAGCCAAGACAAAATCTTAAGAAAACCATTATATTAAATGCTCAAAATTATTTCTTAAGAAAGGAAGTTTTGAAAGAAACTACCCCTACCGAACAAATGAATATCCTTTATCTGGGAAGACTCGAATTTCCATTATTTGTCCAAATGGAGAAAAAGTCTGACGCATTAGTTGTTCTGTTAGAAAACAAAAACAACACAAGAAAAAGAATTATAGTATTAAAAAAAACCCTACAGATATGAAGCTTTTCAGTTTAAGCTAGTTTCATGGTGCCACACAGGCAAACTCCCATACCTGTCAGTCCTGACGTCACTCCTCCACAGTACACAGTGCAGTTGCTGGGGCTAGACTGACTTACAACCTCATCATATGACAGCTGTTTGGTGTTGGCTGGGAAGAGAAAACATTTTCTATCTTCAAATCATTACCCATATTTGGAAGGATTAATTCATGAACTACTCTACTATAACAACAGTTTTTCTCAATCAAAATGCCTATAAAAGACATACAATTTTTTTTTATTATGTATACAATATTCTGTCTGTGTGTATGCCTGCAGGCCAGAAGAGGGCACCAGACCTCATCACAGATGGTTGTGAGCCACCATGTGGTTGCTGGGAATTGAACTCAGGACCTTTGGAAGAGGAGGAAATGCTCTTAACCTCTGAGCCATCTCTCCAGCCCCAACACATATTAATTTTAGTTCAGAATGAAGCCTCCCCCAAGAATGCATAAACACTATCCCATATGCTCTATTTAACAGGAGACTTGACATTAGAGATAAGATAATTATTTAAAATCACAAAAATAAAAACTAAGTACATTTTGAACAGTAGTCTTGATCTGCTTCTCATCTATTTCTGCAATAAGTCTCCGGGAACAGCTCTAACATTTAAAATCTAGTGTATTTTCTCTCCACAATTCCACATTGCTTCTCTTCTCCAAAGCACCTACACTCATATGTACTCTTTGGAGCTGGAGGCTTTCGGGTTGCCCAGTTAGTTCTGATTTGTCTTCCACCAAGCCACTGGCCACCCATCTGCTGAATGGCATTTTCTGCATCCTGTTCCGCACATTAGAGACAATAAAGAAGCTGTAATTAGTTGATATTACAAATAATTTAAAGCAATAAAGAAAATGTGATGCTTTGTACAGATTTTTTAAAAAGGAAAATGCTTCATGGAACATAATACCAATAGCTTTTCAAAACTGCAACATTGTCTTTAAATTCCATTTGCCGGGTAATGGGTTTAGGGAATGCTAAACAGGGGTAAGGCAGCAGTATATATCTCTCACAGTCTTTGGGATAACAGAACAATTACAAATCATTGAAAGTACCTTCACAAAACATTTTGGGCTGTTTTTCTTGGTTGTAAGCATTTTTATTTTGCATTGTTTGAAACACAGTATCAGTATTTTGCCTGTGTCAGGAGCTAAATGACTAAATAAACAAACAATAAAAGAGCTGCTTTCTAGTGAAGGTGCTAGTTCTCAGTGAACTAAATACACAGGAGACAAAAAGATTAAAACAACCTGAGTGTTTCTGTCCCACTCTACAGCACTGTGCATGCACTTCTGATTGTGCTCACCCATTTGTTGAAAAAGGAGACAAAGCCATATCCCTTGGACTTCCCCGTAGCCATGTCTTTTACCACGCGGGCATCTCTGAAACAGAAGCCACCGGAAATTGAGTTTTGTAAACTGTCCCGGCATAAAATAAGAGTCATATACAATTCATTTTTACACTTTCACTTTCACTAGCAGTAAAGCACTAATAAAAATGTACCTTTTATTCTATAAAATGTAATTTATTGGCCAATGAGGGTTAATTTTATAGACATGCAAATCAATGTCTTAAATATAAGTCTATATTATAAAGAATGTTTCGCACTTCAGAATATTTTATGAACATCTAAATATTAAGCATGGTGAAAGCAAATGTTCTCATTAATCACTTAGTAATTACAAGGTTCTTAGGTATAATATAATGTCTTTCTTTAACCATGCAATTTATAATTTGCTATTTGGCACCATATTCTACCTAATCATTTAAAAAATTAAAATACAAAACTGAAAACTAAAAGATCAAAAAACTATATATCCCTTAAGCTAATTTCTTCATTCTCTCAGATGAATATATACCCATTTCAAGCTAGGGTAAATTTTGAGAATATGACATTTTCAGAAATGCTAAATCATTAAAGAATACTACAAACACATTTTACTTTTAAACTATTTAAGAAAAGATTTTATACTGAATTTCATAACAGCATTCATATTAAGATTGATTGGAAACTATAAGATATGAAACAAAGTTTTAAAAAGTCAGAAAGTAAAAAAGCACGCCAACATTTATCCACTGTGAACCGTAGCTTGTAGTTAGCCAGGGCAATTCTGTCCATTCTTCAGAGACACTCTGCAAAATAACCAGAGCCCTATTATTTGAGATTGAGTAAAACCCAGCCACGATAGCTAAAACTCCATACCTCAAAAACTGGACTCAAACTGTGCTTCACTATTTTAAATTAGCCAGACATGTCACAATGCTTGTTCTCTCAAGACACATGAACAAAATATGCATGTTTACAACAAGAACCCAAGTCAGAAAGCCATGCAATTGTAAGTATACACAAGCATATTTTAGATCAGTTTAGAAGTGACTTAGTAAGTGCAATCAAAATGATGGAGATTCTGTGATTAAACTAATATAAGTCACTTCTCAGTAACTATTATCTACATGGCACAGATGCATTTAATTTGGTAGTTGATTTATTTCTATAACAAAATTTGCTATATGACCCTAAACTCAAGCAACAGAAAGGGTTTAAGCTATATAAATTAGGGAATGATTTGCACAATAAATATTTAATAGACTACCATGTACCCCACACCTTCTATAAATCAAGCAGTGTAAACTGCCTACAGAGACATCTATTGTAGAAACCCTCCAATATTCCTACCAGCCTGTCACCTTAAGACAAGAAACAACACAAACAAAAATAGGAATGTGTTCTTTCAATTGCCAAATAGTTCTTAAGAAATTTAAGAAAGCTAACTTCCTATATAAGTTAACATTTAATTAAATACACACATTGCCACAACAAAAAGGCCTTACCAAGAATAAAATTAACAAATTAACAATTGTAGGCCAATAAGAAAATCCGAATACTGGGACTGGGGAAATAGCTCAGCAGATAACGTGCTGTTATGCAAATGAAAGGACCTGACTTCAGATCTCCAGCATATACATGTCATGTCAGTGTGGCAGCTCACCTTTAACTCCAGGGCTTGGGAGGCAAAGACAGGGCACACTCAGGATAAGCTGGCTAGACTAGTAGAACTGGTGAGCTCTAGGTTCTAGTGAGAAATTCTGCCTCAGTGTATTAGGAGGAGAGTGATGGAGGAAGGCACTAGATGTCAAACCTGGCCTATATACACATGCACACACATATGTATCCACACACATAAAAATAAATACACAAACAAAAAAATCCAGACTAAAAATAGACATAGTCACATTTAACAAAAAGATAGACTAGTTTATAACTACAAAGTTATGAAACTGTTAAATTTGAAGGTCATTTAACTTTACAGTTTTTTAAACATTGTGTGTGTGTGTGCGCGCATAAATGTATGAAAGTCAGAGAACCATTTTCAGGAGTTACCTTTCTCCTTCCACCATGTGGAGTTTTAGGTCATCAGGCCTGATAGCAAGCAACCTTACCTGCTGAACCATTTTATCAGCCCTTCAATAATTATTAAACAATCTTTATCTAAAACTCTAAATAAAATTCTCAGTAGAAAAGGTAATTCAACCAAAATTAAAAATCCACCAGAATAGCTACTTCCCTTGTTCATGTAAGAAAAGGTTTTATTCTTTCTTGTGTCTCACAAGTACCAGCCCTGAAATATACTTGACCCCTCCTTCCTTCTACAATGACTTGCACAGAAAGAAGCAAGGATCAGAATGAAATTCTTAAGCCTTCTGTTGTCTTATGACTACTCTGAGGACAGAATGAAACTTACCAAGATTCTCTACACCAAACCAAAAATGCCCAAGATTCTGCAGGGAGGGACTTTTAGAGCTTGACAGAACAAAGTTAAAGTAAGACCTGCCTAGTCTAGACACTTGGAAGCAAATCAACCACTACTAAAATCCTAACAAAGTTTATAAAAAACACAACCAAGAAATGAAAACCTCATTATTTTCTTAACCAGCTTTCACAAAGGAAACTGTCAAGGGACAGAAGAGTCCACTTATAGCCCAAGTCCTGTCCTACCCTCACGGTCACGCTCACCAACCAACTGCAACGCTCACTGAAAACTCACCATAATGCTATGGGTATCTACTCCAGTCTCCTCACCTCGATCTGCTTTCTCTTCAGTCCAGCCATAGCTACAACAGAGTCAGAAAGCCTACAACACTTTCCCTGAACTCAACAACTTCTTCTGAATAAATACTGAAATTGCTTGTTATTCTTACTGTAATATGGCATGCTTTTCAGACTTCTAAAGTTCTTCTGTAATAAATAAATATTGACAAAGGGCCTAAAATGCATGGCTACTATCAAATGTAAGTAAGTAAATGTTTCCCAAAACAGTACAAAGCACTATTGCTAAGTTTTAAAGGGGGGAGGAATTAAATGTCAAGGAAGTAATATTCAACAACTGTTTTTTCAATCAAAACTGTTGTTGAGCTGTTGAGGTTTTATTTTATTAAATTAACATAAATTGCATGTAATCATACACATGCTTGAATAACTCCTTCAATTACAGCACAACACCTCCAGGAGGTTTGAATGTCTATGACAGCAGCCTGAGGAAGATGCTGCTAACTGAGCAAGGGTCTAAGATGACCCAAGATCAAGTACTCATTAGTGGAACACAGCCTGCTGTTAAGACTCTGGGATGATAGCTAAGCAATGGAATATGCTATATTTAAAGGGTTAAAATTAAGGTTCACAGTCACAACAAAGTTATATAGTTATGATTACATAAAATCTCTTCTAGTTAGGTGTTTTATTTATCTTTTGTTACTTACGAAATTCTCCCAAATGGTGCAAAAGCTGCTTTGATGTCTTCAGTTGTGATTTCTGGGCTGAGGTCACCAACAAACACATGGAAGTGATCTTACAAAGGAAGGAGGGAGTGAAGAGAAAAACACAACTTCAGAACTTAAACACTACAACTGATACAAATAAAGAATTCTTAAAATAATGCACAGACTATATATACAATCAAGTATAAAATACTGTCCTCACTATAAAATCCTACCAGTCTTAAACATAATAACTAAAAGTAACAACACAGGAAAGAGTCTTCTAAAAAGACCAATAGCTCCCAGAAGCTGCCAGGCACTGTCTACTTAAAGTCATTATAAGGGCCTAGGAAACAAACTAATAACATATAAAAACTTTCAGTTCTGCAAAAAAAGTAAGACTTAGTTATCATTCTAATAATAATTATTAACTTATTCATTTTATTACTATATCTATGCTTTACAAATTACAATTAAGTAGTGGTAATGCAAGTTACGAAGAAGACTAGATTTGCCTTATTTAAGGCAGTTTACTAAAGCTAGCTACACGAAATACTTGATTTAGTCACTATTTTGTGAAGAACAATCAAAGAAATACCTTGCATTGCAACAGTTTGATGTTAAAGTATTTGACAGTTTTCTCAAAAGCCAACAGTTTTGGTTGCCCAGACATTACACCATTCAGTTTATGTGAGTCCATGTGCAAGTGAACTAAGACTGAAGGCAACAGAATGAAAACAATAATCCCTTCACTTTATATCAGTACCATTAAAAAAACATTGGAGAGAAATAGCCATCCCATATGTGAAGCTTTGGTTTTTGGTTTTTAAAAACAATTCTCAAAGGAAACATGTGAAAAGCCAAACTTGCTGAAGAACACTTTAAAATGGACACATATATCAACTTTGACAAAGTAGATTTGGAAAGAAAAGTTACCCCTATTTGCAGGCCTTAAGCAACACACTGGGTTGCTCTTCCGGAAACACTGTTTCAGGAGCAACTTGAGCACTTGGAAGATCTGGGTATGAAGCCCAGGTGACCTCAGGAAAGTAAGGTATCTTGCCCTTTAGGTGGTGAAAGTATTTCTAAGGCATCAGCTGCTACCACAGGGGACAGAGAGCTTGAACTAGCAACAAACCGTGGACAAGCCACACTTGGTCAACAATGGGAAGAAGGGGAAAATATTGCCAGAAACAAATAAAAATACTATATCCTTCCACCCCACTCCCCCAACCAATATCAAATAAAAAATTTGAGGTGGTTAGTGAATACCCTTTCAAGAGAGTTCATTTTATGTTTAAGAAGATACAATTACCTTGTGAACGCTGTGTGCTGACAACGGTACTACCTGATGACAAAGATTAGATTTGTTCTTAAATTTATTAACACAAACATATTAAATCATATCAGGATAACGATCAAAATATTACTGCAAACATGTATGATGTTATATGCTTTACAATAGAACTATGGGGTATAATACAACAAATGCCCACAGGGCATCAAATGTACTTACTGCTTGTATCTTTCTTTTGACTGCTGGGGGTTGTTGCCCAATTCACTTTGACTTCCTTTAAAAACAAACAAACAAACATAAATAAAAAAATAAATGGAATATATTTCATAAAGTTAAAGCTCAAGCTGGACACTGGTGGCACCGGAAACACACCTTTAATCCCAGCACTCAGGAGGCAGAGGCAAGTGATCTCGAGTTCAAAACCAGCCTGGTCTACAGAGCAAGTTCCAGAACAGTCAGGGCTACACATAAAAACCCTGTTTTAAAAAACAACAAACAAACAAAAAGCACAAAAACAAAAAAACACAAACCTCAAATTCACATTTTCCTGTGATACAGGAAATCAAGGCAAGTGTAGGGGATGCTTATGCTAATTAGTCTAACATTCATCTTCAGGCCTAGTTTGACAAATTCTAACTGGTAAATACAAATTTTTTCTATTTGGTTTTTAATTATTTTATATGGGCATTGGTGCTTTTGCCTCCATGTGTTTCTCTATGAAGGTACTGGAATTCATGGAGGAGCAATAACAGACAGTGGCAAACTGCCACGTGGGTGTTGAAATAGAACCCAGGTCCGCTGGAAGAGCAGTCAGTGCTCTTAACCGCTAAACCATTTCTCCAGCCCCTCTTTCTGTTCTTTTTAAAAATTCATTTTATTTATGTGTTACAAGTATTGGATCCCCAATTTGGGGTTCCTTCATTGATGCAATAAGCCAAATAAGATTGAATTAATAAATCCAGATTTAATAAACAGCAAAATAACTTCCAGGTGACTCTCAGAAAGGCAGGAGAGAAATCACTTCACAGGTCTGGTGACCAGGTCTTAAATACCCTGTGGGTGTGGTCTTGAGCCACTCCAGGGGAGGAGCTGACCATCCCTGAGGGCAGGATCTGGAATGGGAGGAGTAAGACCAGAGAGGAGATTACCAACAATGTGTACGTGTGTTTTGCCTTCATTTATGTCTGTGTATATCTGTGACTAGTACCAGATAAACACACCTGTAGAGAAGTCAAAGAGGCAAAGAATCCCCTGGAACTAGAGTTACAGAAGGTTGTGAGCTTTCGTGTGGGTGCTGGGAATAAAATCCAGATCCTCTGGAAGAGCAGCAGGTGCTCTTCCTATTGAGCTCTCTCAACAACCTCTGAACACATTAACGTTTTTCATATATTTTTTTTAATGGCTCTGAGGATTGAACCTGGAGACTCACAACTGGTAGCTACATTTTTGGTTCAGCCCCTCTCTACATTTTACTCTAAGATGAGTCACTAAGTCTGCCAGGTTGAGGTTGAATTTACTCTATAGCCTAGGCAAGTCTTAAACTTAATTCTCTTGCCTTAGCATCCAGGTTCTGCTAATATAGATATGTTTGGCAAATGCTAATCTTTTCATATTTCTGCTAATGTTCAAATAACTTTTTTTTAAAAAACTTTTGGTTCTATTTTATCTTTTTTCTTTTCCTTTCTTTCTTTCTTTTTTTTTTTTTTTTTTTTTTTTTTNGAAGTCACTATGTAGACCAGGCTAGCCTCCAGCTCAATTGAGATCAACCTGCCTCTACCTCTGTAATGCTGAGAATGCTGAGATTAAAGGCATATACCACTATGCCTGGCTTTTCTATTTTTTATTTTACTATTTTTATTTTTTTTTATTTTATTTTATTTTTTTTTGAGACAGGGTTTTTCTTTGTAGTCCTGGAACTTGCTCTGTAGGACAGGCCTGGAATTCAGATCTACCTGCTCTGCCTCCTGAGTGCTGAGATTAAAAGCACTGGCCACACGGCCTGACCACATTTCTTTTTAAAATCAAAGATACCCATATGTGCCTCTCTATCTGTATTCCATATTACTGTTATGTTTCATCCAAATTTGAATAGTTCCATAACCATTTTGGTTTATCATATACACAGCACCATTGAGAAAAGGAGCTAACACAGGCCTCTGGTCTCTAGAAGCTTTACCCTATTCAATCATTCAAGACTATTGTAGCACTGGCTAACCTGGAACCTGTTGTGTAGATCAGGCTGGCCTTGAACTCATAGAGATCTGCCTGCCTTTGCTTCCTGAGTGCTGGGTTTAAAAGTGTGTCAAAATGATCAGCTCCTTTTCTTTAAAATTTAATTTTATTCACATATGGGTGTTTTGCCTGAATGTACATCTATGTATCATGTGTGTGCAGAATCCTCAGAAGCAAGAAGAAAACATCAGTCCCCTAGGATTGGAGTTGCAGATGACTGTGAGCCACCATGTAGATATAAGGGTTCAAACCCAGTTCCTGGAAGACTAATCAGTGCTCTTAATACTTAGCCATTTCTATAGCCCCATCCTACCTTTTAAATACAAATACAAATAACTGACCCTTTGCAATAAAGAGATATAATGGTTCTAAAACATTATAATAAGAAATAAGGTAAAATCTAACTTAAAACTTTCTCTTCCAAGAACTGGGATGTAGCTCTGTTGTAGAGTGCTGGTCAAAGTCCCGGCTCCGTCCCAAGCACTGCATAACACTGGATGTGGTGGAAGATGCTTTTGCCCCCACCTAGGAGGATGAGAAGGAAAATGCTTTTCCAGAGAAAGTCACCTTCTGTAATTATGACTGCTTACCTTACCCATTATCTTCCGCCCATTCATAGCAGCCAGCGCTGCAGCTGCATGACGATGCTCATGGAACTCCACAAAACAGTATGGGTCATTTCCCGCTGTCTGTTGGAAAAAAAAAAAAAAAAAGTCAATTTTAAACCTCTTTCATTAAAAAAAAAAAAAAAAAATCCCCTCTTAAATTTAATACAGAATTACAGTTACCAGGTTATGGAGATTAACTCACTCATCCTACAAGTAAATTTTCAGATAAAAAGGCAAATACTTAGTATAATTTTCCTGCAGCTTCCCTTTTGTTTCTTTTTGTAGTGCTATGGATCAAACCTAGAGCCTTATACACCCTACCTAATGCTCTACCATAAACCACACTGCTACCCAGTGTATTACTTTTTATTGCTACAAACTTTACTGCTTCCAATTTGTAGAACAACAGAACATTTTAACTAATCTCTTTCAGCCTGTTCTTAAACTAGACTCTGAACACCAAGCAGGCTCTGATAATATTTACAACTGGTCTTAGAAAGTGGACTTCTGATACAAGTTCTCTGTCTGTTGCAAAGACTTATAAATTTCTTCCCTTGGGGGCTGGACAGTTGGCACAGAGGTTAAAGCACTTGCTCTTGCAGAGACCCAGGTTTGTTTTCCAGCATCACATAGTAGCTCACAACTATCCATGAACTCCAATTTCAGGGGATCTAATACTGTTTTCTACCTCCATGGGCACCAGGTATGCAAAACACTCATTATATGAAATAAAAATTTTAAATCTGAGAAAAAAATATCTGTCTATCTGTAGTTCCAGTACCAGGAATGCTGAAGACATCCTGGTGAGTCCAAAGACAGCTGGGGATACTTATACTCAGTAAGACTCTCAAAAGACAAAAAACGAAACACATCTTCTTTTCTGCTGGTAGCTGGGATACAATAAATCTGGATTGTTTCTTTTCCCCTAGTGCTGTAGCCCAAAACCCAGGACCTCCTGGCTGCTAAGGAAGCACTCTATCACCAAGCAAACTTCTGGCCCAAAGTAAGATGCGGTTTGTTTATTTATTGACTCTTTTTCTATGGAGCCCTGGCTGGTCTGGAACTTACTATGTAGACTAGAGCAACCTCCAAATTGCAGTGATCCTCCTGTCTCTGTCTCCTGAGTTCTGAGATTACAGGCATGCACTATCACACTTGGCTTCAAAATGTTTTATGAGGCCGGGCGGTGGTGGCACACGCCTTTAATCCCAGCACTCGGGCAGCAGAGGCAGGCGGATCTCTGTGAGTTCGAGACCAGCCTGGTCTACAGAGCTAGTTCCAGGACAGGCTCCAAAGCCACAGAGAAACCCTGTCTCGAAAAACCAAAAAAAAGAAAAAAGAAAAAAAAAAAAGGTTTATGATAAATTTATAAAGTAGAGAAATAAATCTAATTAGTCTGAGCTTATCAGTGTGAAATACTAAATGACTTTATAATTAATTCAATTCTTTCTATGGTTTTCTAGGAATTACTGAAGAAAACTGGTTCAAAATTTCAGAGCACAGAGATAAACATAAAATTCAATAAAAACTCTTATTCTACAATAACTGAGATCCTGAGGGGAGTGGTAGCACATATATATCTCTATCACTCAGGAGGCTGAGGCAGAACATTTCAAGTTTCAGGTCAGTCTGAATTACATTAACCCTGCCTCAAAAACAAACAAACAAAACAATGAATTAATTGCCAGGCTGTGGAGACACATTGTAATATTAGCATTGAGAAGCTAAGGCAGGTAGACTGCAATCGTCCTAGCTCAACATAGCAAGTTCTAGGTCATCTTAAATTACACTGTAAGATCCTATCTACTGTGCATGCATGAAGAACTACCAATGTTGACATCTGGCCTCCACATACATGTACACATACATGTATATTCATTCACCTGTACACATAAACAATGAACTGTTTTAAAAACTAGAAACTATTCATCGTTAACACCAACCATATGAGTAAGTTTGATGTATTTTCTATACATTACAGTCTGATAGACATGTAAGAAAACCTTTAAAAATGAAGCTAAAAATTCTTTTCATTACATATTTATTTTTTTACATTATATTAAAGTCTACCTCAATTCCCATTCTAATAACTGCGCTTGTAGATAATTCAACCGACACCACATGTAAAACAATTCTGCTCTTTCAATGGCTCCTAGAAGAGCACATACACACTATCCTTTCTAAACATTAGTTCAATATTCTTCCTTCCCTTAGCCAAAGAATTAAATTTGACTGCCTACTAAACAGGTTAATTACAAATTCACTACGATCTTATGAACTTAGACATTAATGAACAAGTTTTGAAGTAATGATCGCTTTCATGTTTAAAAAGAAAGAAAAGAAAGAAAGAACATTGACTGAGTGAAATACCCTTACATCCATAATCATTTTGCAGTTTTTACAAGGTCCGATCTGGCTAAAGAGCTGGAGGATGAGAGCTTCAGTCACATCTCTGGAAAGGTTACCGACATATCTGGAACAGAGAGGGAAACAATTTACCATTTTAGATTTATTTTTTGAGCATGATGGGCTCATTCTTATAATTCAAACCTGCACAGGTTCAAGGCCATCCTAGTCTACATGCTGAGTTCTAGGTCAACTAGGGTTACAGAGTGAGCTCCTGCCTTGGGGGTAGGGTAGAGTGATTTCTTTATATTTCTAAAGCTGCTTGTTGAAAATAATTTTGGGAGCAGTCACAGGCATACTTATGACTCTTCCAAGACAAAATAAGCACCTCTACATGCCCACAAAATGTAAATTTAGTTTCTTTTTTCTACTGTTCAGCACAGAGCCAACTGTGACTATAAGGACACTGGGCATGAGGGCAAAAGGAGGTGCACGGAGAAACAGCATCTACATAGTGAGTAGAGAAGGTGCACTTGCAAAGAGAAGACCATACATCCCATGGCATTTTTCCAGTGCTGATGCTGTGCTTACTATTCCAAAAATAAGAATGACAAGAGAAAAGGGAGCCATTTCCCCTGCCTTCTGAGCAGGAGCTCAGAACAGTCAGGGTAAGCAAGCTTTATGGATGGAGGGGCCACTTCTTTATGGAGAATGCTTGTTAAATAAGTACACAGGAAAGTTTTAACAATGAGGATCAAAACTGGCATAGAGGGGGCTGGAGAGGTGGCTCAGAGGTTAAGAGCACTGGCTGCTCCTCCAGAGGTCCTGAGTTCAATTCCCAGCAACCACATGGTGGTTCATAACCACCATAATAAGATATGGTGCTCTTTTCTGACTTGCAGGGATAAATGCAGACAGAACACTGTATATATAATAAAATAATAAATAATTTTAAAAAACTGGCATAGAGGGGCTGAAGAGATAGCTCCAAGGTTAAGAGCGCTGACTGCTCTTCCAGAGGTCCTGAGTTCATTTCCCAGCACCGACATGGTGGCTCACAGCCATCTGTAATGAGAGCAGATGCCCTTTTCTGGTGTGCAGGCATACATGCAGACAGAACAATGTATACATAGTAAATAAATAAATCTTTAAAAAAAAAAACTGTCATGGAATTAGACATTGACGGTATACCAATGTCAGCAAATACAAAACTTAGCAAATAGCAAAAAGGTAAAGAACCTGACTTCAAAGTGAAAGCCTTGGCTGATATCATTATGACTTCTCAGCAAGAAACTATATAAAATACAAACTAGACAGTACCACTTACGAAGGACTCATGTCCTAAAAGTCTAACCTAGTCTATAAACTTTCTTTTCTGTGAGACAGGATCTCACTATGAACTCCAGAGCAGCCTAGAACTTCCAATTTTCCTGCTTCTACCTCCCAAACCCTGGATTACTGGCATGTACCACCAGGCCTGGCTTATCAAGCTTAAAACTGAATTGAAGGTTACAGAATACTAGACATAAAAAAAAACCTCAAATAAACAAATTCAGATGTCAACCATTCTCTAAAACCTGACTCCTTTAAAAGAGGTAGCTCTGCAGCAGAGGACTAGCAGAGCAAGTAATAGTAGTAGTTCAGTAAGGGAGAGGGCCTGGGCTCATCTCCAGCACAAGCCAAACAAACACTGTCCTTTTTTTAAATTTTGAGACAGGATCTCGTGTAGTTCACAGCAGAGGAAACCTTGAACTTCTGATGCCAAGTGCTGACCACACTTGGTTTTCTAAGGGGATCACTGGGGTTTTGCATATGCCAAGCAAGCGCTCTTCCAGCTAAATGACATCACACGTCCAAAGCCACTCTTTTTATTTTTTAATTATTTTTATTTTGTGTGCACTGGTTTTTTGCGTGCATGTGTGTCTGTGAGAGGGTGTCCAATCCTAGAATTACAGACAGTCGTGAGCTCCCATGTGGGTGTTAGGAATTGAACCTGGGTCCTCTAGAAGAGTAGTCAGTGCTTATAACCGCTGAGCCATCTCTCCAAGCCATCCAAAGGCACTCTTTAAAAAGACATTGGGGGGCGGGGGAGATGGCTCAGTGGTTAAGCACAATGCCCTTCCAGAAGACCCAGGTTCAATTCCCAGCACCCACATGGCAGCTCACAACTGTCTGTATACTCCAGTTTTAAGGGACCTAACATCCTTATATAGACATACATGGAGGCAAAAAACAACGCACACAAAATAAAAATAAAACCTTCTTTTAAAAAGTTTAAAATTAAAATTGGATAAAAGAATGAGAAATCCTTCCTGGATTCTAGATAGGGCAAAACAGCTCGTCTTTGCTGTACACTAATTAACAAACAGAGGAGGCAAGATAGAAAGTCACTTTTAAAATGCTATTTTAGTAATTACTACAGGCAAGATGCACCCACAGAAGCTAAAATTAGTTGGTGAAATGTAAGGAAAAACAGATACTGGCACAGCCTCACGGTAGCTTCCTCTAAAATATTATTACTGACACTTTTGCCATTAGACCAGTCTTCTGATCTAAAAGTGTACCTTAACTCTCTAGCCTTATGAACTCCCGTTAAACAACAAGCCATAATGAATACCCCTCAAAAGTATCAAGTCATGTAAAAAATCCTCCCAGACTGAAGGGAAGATACAATGTCCACTGGACAAAATGTGGACAGTGATCACTGGAAATAATGTGGCATCTTGGACTGGATCCTGGGACAGAAATGTTTCGGGGTGGGGGAGGAATACGAAGATGGTTGAAGTCTGAAATTAACAGTATTTTACCTGTTTCAATTTATTTTTCTAACTGTACTATGGTTATGTATGATGCTACTATGAGGGGAAGCTGCGTGAACACTGAAAATTCCCTAGCATCTCAGCAAATTTTGTGCCTTCAAGAAATTCCAGGGCTGGAAATGGCACTGCCCGCCTGTTATTCCAGCACGTGAGAGGCAACAGCAAGAAAACCACAATTTTGAGGCACATGGTAAAATCCCATCTCAAAATTAATCAATAAATAAACACGAGCCGGGTGGTGGTGGCACACACCTTTAATCCCAGCACTCAAGAGGCAGAGGCAGGTAGATCTCTGTGAGTTCGAGACCAGCCTGGTCTACAAGAGCTAGTTCCAGGACAGGCTCCAAAGCTACAGAGAAACGCTGTCTCGAAAAACCAATAAAAAAAAAAAAAAAAGCCCACTTTCAAAAAAAAGAAAAACCAAATAAATAAATAACAAGAATGAATAAATAAATAAATAAACATGGAAATAATATAAAGCAAGCAAAAGCAAATTCCTAGGATTGCAAATCAGTATAAATTAAATACTGCTTTTTGAAATTGAGTTCTAGCACCTACTGTGCTGACACTGGAGCAGTGACAGGACAGTACTTAGAGGACAGCTCCTTACTCTACCACCTCCACTTTGCAATATGGTAAAGATTTCCTCATGGAAATGATGCACTCGTTAGTATTTTGTAGAGATAGTGGAGTTTGTTGTTATTTTGACCATTTCTCACTTTGTTGTCTAACCTAAGCTGCTTCAAACTCACAATCCTCTCCCATCTTGGCTTCCCAAGTAGCTGAAACTACAAGTTTGTATCACTATGCTCCTGAGAAATCTGCTGAAAGATATCAACTTAGTTTGAAGATAGTAATACGAATAGTTAAGAGCACTGGCTACTTACTCTTCCAGAGGAGTAGGGTTTGGATCCCAGCACCCACATGGCGGCTCACAACTGTCCACAACTCCAGGCTCTGTGAATATGATGCCCTCTTCTGGACTTTCTCATACTGCACACACATGGTCCACAGACATTCTTGCAGGCAACACCCACCCACCCACACCTACACAAACAGAATAAACTCACTGAAGAAGAGATATTGCCTAGACAGATGTGGTAGCTCATGCCTGTTAACATGGCATTCAGGAAGGTGAGGTAGGATTGCTGTGAGTTCAAAGTGAGTCTGGGCTACAAAGCGAAATCTTGGCCGGGTGGTGGTGGCACACGCCTTTAATCCCAGCACTCAGGAGGGAGTTCGAGACCAGCCTGGTCTACAAGAACTAGTTCCGGGACAGGCACCAAAGCTACAGAGAAACCCTGTCTCAAAAAAACAACAAAAAAATTTTTGTCTAAAAAAATATTTGAAATGAGAAATATTATTTGTTCTGTCTTTACATTTATTTGTGTAAAGTATCTTTTCTTGGTCTCTGACCTCCAGAGGCCTCCATCAATTAACCCCCACACAGGTGCTTACAGTTATGATCTTAACCTTCAGCACAATTACAAAGAACCTACATAAATAACCTTTTCATTATCAAGGAAATTAGGCTGGGGGTTGGAGATGCAGCTCAGCTGGTGGAATGCTTGCTTAACAGGCGCAAAATCCTGGATTCAATCCTACTGTACAATAAACCAACCATCTACCAACATGTTTGTATTCACAGCTTTTGGAAGACAGAGGCAGAAAGATCAGAAATCCCTTGTCTATATAATTTGAAGTCAGTTTAGGATACACAAGATATTCCTTCAGAGAAGGTGGAAGGGGGAGGAGCCAGAGAGCTAGCTAGATATATTGGTATAATCTCAGTCCTTGTGAGGTTGAGGTGTTCAAAGCAGCACTCGAGGTGAAGAAGGCAGGCAGATCTCTGTCAGTTCTGGGCCAGCCCGGTCTACAGAGTGAGTTCCAGGGCAGGCTTCAGAGCTACAGAGAATCTGTCTTGAAAAACCAAAAAGATGGGGTTATATGTGGACCACGGTATCTTCAAGCTCCTTAATCCTCATTCCTTGTCTTCTGTGTGTTAGTTTATAGGTAAGCCCTACCATACCTGGACTTATAGTTTGTATCCATTCTTAGTTTTACTTAAAATGTTTCTTTAGGTCAGATGTGACAGCACAGAACATGATGGAGGTGGAAGCAAGAGAACAGTGAGAAAAGCCAATTTGGAATACATGGTGTTTCAGGCCAGGCTGGGCTACTTAGTAAGACCCTGAAACAACAAAGAAGCAAAGCCTAAAGAAAATGTATTTGGTGACAAGCAACAACCTGACCCCAGTGGAAGATGTGGTGGCAGTGTCCTTCCAAGGATGGAATGGGACAGACTATGATTTGATTCTGAATGTGGGCTAAAAGTTGTCTCTCTTTCAAATTATTTTCTAAGCTAAGTTCCATATTCTTCCTGCAGAAAGTTATATATGTGCATAGATGTATATATTATGCATTATACACAAATATGACTTATATGACTGGCACATATAACAGGGTTTCTGTATATAGAATTGGCTGTCCTGGAACTCGATATGTTGACCAAGCTGGCCTCAAACTCAAAGACCCATCTGCCTCTGCTTTCTGAGTGCTGGGATTGAAAGCGTGTGCCATTATATTTGATTCCAATACATTTTAAATAAATTCCTCATGCATTTATACTCCCCAGGTTTTTTTGTTTTTCCTTGTGACTCGTACTTACTATCCTGACACTAAACACTGTACAGGAACAGTTACAAGCCAGGGTTCTTTGTCATCATATCTGTGAGACTATTGAACCCAGGGCTTTTGCCATCCCCAGCCCTTTAAAACTGCTTTCGTAACTGTGACATAAGAGTCTTGTTAAGTTGCCATGTAGGCCTTGAACTTGCAATCCTCCTGACTCATTTTCCAGAGTAGCCGGGATCACAGGCTGTACCTCCAGGCCTGGCTCTAAGCACTTCAAACACCATATTGGCATTTACTGGAACCATTTCTGAATCATGTGCCAATTTTGTACAGAACTATAAAGTCAAGTCAGGTGTGGAAAAAGTTAATCAGTAAAGTCAGTGAAACGAAAATTGCCATCTTTGGGGAAGCGGGAGGAGAGGAGGAAGTGGGGCTGAGATAGGTATGCAAAATGAGAAAAGATGGTTTTAAAAATTTAATAAAAAATGCCATCTTCAGACTGTTGTACTTCTATAACAAAATATCAAAATATGCGATGCTGGGTAATATCCAAAGGCTAGGTTGCCTTACGTTTCTGCTGGCTGGCATTTCTGAAACTCCCTGGCTGCATAACGTGTTCAAGTAGAAAGATAGATATATAGATAGACAGACAGACAGAAAGACAGATAGAAACAGCCCAGTACCTTGATTAGTTTTGCTGGTAACAACTGTCTTGTAAGAACTACATTCACCCTTTCCCAAGACGGTGGCCCTAATATTTTACAGCCTTTGCTAAGACTCACTTCTTTTGTTTATTTTTTGAAAGAGGATTTTGCTAGATAGTCCAAACTAATCTGGAACTCCTAACCCTTCCTTCCTCCACCTCAAATTCTGGGGTTACACACATATATAGGACCTACCTCTAAAAGGGTCTACCACCCCCTAAGATGTTAATACAATGGTCTAAGCATCCAGGGCATGAATTTTTTGGAAGGAGAAAAACCCACACCCACACATCCCGTCTTCTTTGGTAGTTGTAAATAAACAATATATTAATTAAGATTGTCCTGAGGCGAGGATGTCTCCAAGCGGGAAAGTAGGCACTACTGGAACATCTGGATTTGAGTGATCAATACACACACATGCACACTCACTCCCATGCCAGTGCATGAATGTTTACCTCAAGGTGAAAGCATATTATGGTTACCTACAATAACGCCCTTGTTCTTATACAGTATTTAAGACCTAAAAAAAAAGCATCTGAACCGACACAAACACTTCTGTTAAAAAAAATCAGAAAGAATAAAACAAAACAAAAACATAGCTGGCTAGGGTATGGTAGCACACACCAGTTGTTCTAGAACTTCAAAGCCAGTGTGAGCTACACAAAGACCTACCGTGAGAAACCAAACCAAGGAGGAAGCAAGATGGCTCAGTGAGTTAAGGCACTAGACCTTGACCACCTGAGTCTGATCCCTCAGACCCACATGATGAATAGACCCAACAGTGTGTTTTGACCCCCCCCCATACCAAGCAATGTGCATGTGTGCTTGCATGTGTACGCGCGTGCACACAAATAAATAAATGAATGAAACAAAGGTGATCTAAACATTTACAAACCAACCAACCAACCAACCCAAGAAACCCATATGGAAACAAATACTGTACACTGGCTAAATGGTAGTTAACTGGTAATTCCATCAGGAAGGCAATGAATCATCAGCGTACCGTTTGTTACTTTTCTGTAGGTTTTCAAAGTGGCTATTGCCTAACAAGTGAGATTTGATTGACAGGGCATCAGTACTACTAGTGACAGCTCCTGTCAGGACAGTTTCATTAAATTCAATTTACCAGGATTGAAGTTAGGATGTGCTAAGCAAGCAATTTTAACACTGAGCTACATCCCCCGAGGAATAAAGATTTTTGAAACGGATAACTAAGTTTTCCAATAGCTGTAAGAACCAGGTATAGTGTAGGAATACTCCTGTAATCCCGCATCTGGGAGGCAGAGGTAGAAAGAACCAGCTACATGAGAACCTGTCTCAACACTCCCCACTCCTATCTAAATCAAATAGTTACAAAAATGGAATCCAAAACTATTGAAATATTAATTTTTATTAATATAGTGCTAGACAGTTAACTTACAAAGAACATTAGACTGGGTTTGTTTTTAGCCACACCATATTAAAATGTGTGCTATTTTATAAAGAGAAAAGTTGAAAATTTCAGGGAAAAGCATAGGTAGATTTTTAAACTAATGAGAAATTCTTTACAAGCTGAGATTTTAAAAAGGAAGTATTAGTTAACTACTGTTAGAACTCTGCCCCAAATGTTTCAAGGATTCTATAAATGTCCTAATGAGGGGCTGGGAGATGACTCAAAGGTGTACAGCACTTATTGCTCTTGTAGAGGACATCTGTTCAATTCTTACAATGTGGCTCACAACTATCTGTAATTCCAGATCTAGAGGATCCAATGTCCTCTTCTGAACTCTGCAAATACCAGGTCCCCTTGCGGTGCTCATACATACACACAGGCAAACACTCATACTTGTAAATAAATCAAAAAACGTGTTAAGGAGATCATCGTTTCCCTCTCCAAGACCTGTTTTTTTTTTTTTAATTTTATTATTTCTTTGTGACTTCCATAGAATTTTATTTTGCGACAAAATATCATGTAGCCAAGGCTGGACTTGAACCCTTGACCTTCCCCAGTCTACCTCTGAGTGTGCTATTATCATGCCTGGTTATTTATTCTGTTTATCCCTGGCTGTGCTGGCAGTGGCTCTGTAGACCAGGTTCGCCTTTAACTTAGAGATAGCCTTCTTAGTGCTAAGGTGTGAGTCACCACACCCAGTGAAAATCTAATCCTTAATTAAGAATAAACAAGCACAAGGCCAGGCCAAGAGCCATAGTTTCAAAAAAATAAAAATAAAAAAAATAAAAAGGGGGGGAGGGGAGAAAGAAATACAACCCAATCCAAGAGAAAAGAGATGCTAGTATGCTAGTTCATACAAATTACCAGGTCACACTGTCTGGAGAGAAGTGGAGTGGAGGAAAATTACAAATACACAGGGTGGCGGAAAGGCCGTTTAGCATTCTGTAATTATTTAGCTGCAGGCTATTAGTTCTGCCGTAAAAATTAGAGCCCTACAAATTTAGTAGCCATATGGCCACACAGTAACCACACAGCTATCTGAGAAGAGTACTTACTTCTCTCTGACAGTAAACCACATGAAAGATATTAGGTGGATCTGAGGAAATGCTATCAACTAGGACTATGTTTTTCTAGCTTAGTCCACAGTTTTTAATTCACAAATTCAAAGTTTTAAAGTGACCAAAGCCAATTCAGATTCACTATACATATTTTTTTATTCTTTTTATTATGGAGAAATTCTTATACATGAGAAGAATAATATGTGTACATCACTCAGCCACTCACTACAAATATCCAAACTTAGGTATACCTTGAACATTCCTCAAATTATCTTGCTGTATAAACTTTTGACTTTTCTTACAATATATTTTCAAATTAATGCTGACTTGCAGGGTGGCAGTGGAAAAGCACCTTTAATCCCAGCACTCAGGATGCTGAGGAAGGCGGATCTCTGTGAGTTCAAGGACAGCCTGGTCAACAGAGTTCCAGGCTGTTACACAGAGAAACCCTGTGTTGAAAAAACAGTGACTGCTGACAATCTCTAAGTTAACAAGGTGACACTGAATACTAAGATGCTCTTCTCGGTCAATCGGGAGCACAGGGAAAGGAAAGCAGTACTCTTCAAAGGGAAATCGGGACGGACTTCTTCAACTATCCCCGATTTTCAAACCAGTGCGATGACTCACCACACACGACTGTGGCTGAGAATGCATATTAAAAAAGAAAACCCCGACTCCCAGAGTCAGTAAGGTGAGCATTTAAAACTTGGGAGGCAGAGGCAGGTGGATCTTTGTGAGTTTGAGGCTAGCCTGGTCTACAAGAGCTAGTTCCAGGACAGGTTCCAAAGCTGTAGAGAAACCCTGTCTCAGAAAACAAACAAACAAACAAAAAAAAAACCAAACACCCCCCCCCAAAAAAAAACCACTGTTGGGAAAACTTTTAGGGGTTAGTACCTACCAATATTTAACCAAGATTGGCTGAAGGGGAGAATGGATGTTTTGACTGAGGAAGGTAGCAGCAACAGGGAGTACTTTCAGGAGAAAACTCCTGAATGGGATGTTTTACTCAAGGACACAAATGAAAATTAGCAGCCGCTACAAACAGGGAACAGAACTGTAGGGTTTATTTATGTTGCTGTTGTTGGTGTTTGTTTTTTTCTGGAGACCGGCTCTCACTAGTAGTAACTCTGTGGACCAGGCTGACCTTGAATTCAGAGATCCGCCTGCCTCTGCCTCGGGATGTATTGGGATTAAAGGTGTGTACAACTACGTCCAGCAAGGATTTTTTTGCTGAAACATTCAGCTTAGCTTTCCTTTGGTTATAAAATGCAGTTTAGAGTTCTAATAAAGGCTAATAAAGCATCTGACACAAACTAGGGATTCAACAAACTCTGTGGGTGAATAAACTCCAATACTTTTCTAGTTCCAATCTCATACTATTTAAACGCCTATTTTTGTACACTGCTTTGAAAAGTCATTATTTGATATATCCACCTATGTACTGAAAAG
Organism: Alexandromys fortis; assembly: GCF_014885135.2. NCBI lineage: Eukaryota > Metazoa > Chordata > Mammalia > Rodentia > Cricetidae > Alexandromys > Alexandromys fortis. Next base: position 1,438,777 of record NW_026068039.1, on the reverse strand, counting down.
ATTATGTTACCAGATACTTCTGGCAATTTTGGGGGGAAAAAGCCAAATAAAAATTTCATAATGTTGGAAATGGCTCAGCAGTTAACAGCATTTGTTCTTGCAGAGGGTCTTGGTTTGGTTCCCAGCTCTCACATAGTGGCTCACAACCATCCCTGACTCTAGGTCCAAGAGAGTCAATGCCTTCTGACTTCAAAGGTTCCCAAACACACATAGAGAAAAAAATACTCATACAAGTGAAATAACATACCAGACAAAAAAGGGAAAAGTTCCCACAAATAGTGTCTAAGAGATTTTAGAGAGCATTCACCTACAATCTTTCAAAAAACAAGGGGTCATGCCCAAGTATTACAACCTTACTAAAAAGCTACTTTAAGGTCCCATAAACTAGCAAAATACTTAATATGTCAAGAACAGTGTAAACCAGGTGAGACTTGCCTGGACATGGGGAGCAGATCAAGAAGACCTCAAGTTTGGAAACCTGCCGGGTCTACAAAGGGAGTCCCAGGCCAGCCAGCACGGGAGGGAGGAAGGAAAAGAAAAAAAAAAAAAAAACTAAACTGGGCATGGTAGACTTTAATCCTTGTACCTGGGACTGAGGCAGAAACTACAGTTCTAAGCCAGTATAGGGGATGTAGCAAGTTCATGGACAACCTGGCCTACTTAAAGAGACGGTTTTTTGTTTGTTTTTTTAAAAAGTAACTACATTTCACATCTACATTAAAAATACCAATTTGAAATTGAAAATTGAGGCTGGGCTTGGGGGCATGTGGATTTCAAGTTCGAGGCCAACCTGATCTACAACAGTGAGTTCTTGGACAGCTACGTAATGAGACTGTCCAATAAAACAAACAAACAAACAAAAAATTGAAAACTGGGAGGGGGCCGGGAGGCAGAGGCAGGCAGATCTCTGTGAGTTCGAGACCAGCCTGGTCTACAAGAGCTAGTTCCAGGACAGGTTCCAAAGCTACAGAGAAACCCTGTCTCGAAAAACAAAAACAAAAACAAAAACAAAAAAAAAAAAAAAAAAAGAAAAAAGAAAACTGGGAGGGGATTAAATAACAATTTGTCCGTACTTCAGAACAATTTTAATATTTAGGAAATTTCAAAAGGAATCCTAAATGTACATAGCTCTAAAAGTATGGGGTTCTAAAATTTTAAACAAAAAGTTATGTCTGGAACCAGGTGCAAAGTTAAACTCTGTGAGATGGTAGTTGTTACATCTACTTCATTTATATGAACTGACCTTTTATAAACAAAGTGTAACAGCCATCAAGTCGCAATCTTCAAATATACCGAAAACAAACAAACAAAAACAACCCATAATTCCTTGAACGCTTCCTTTTCGCCCTGTGAAATGCAACAAAGGCAGGATCCCCTCATCCAGTGCGCTGGAAAACAAAGAGCGCGGAGGGGAAGTTACAACGACAAAGGAAGCATCCTCAGCGCGGGCTACTCGAGACTCACTAAAGATGCTGAGACTGACTAGAGTGGCTGCGTCCGTAACAAAGTCAATCACTATCAGCAAGTGGTGGTAAATGCGTTTTAATTAAATCCACTTTCCCTCAGTAGATGCATTCCTCCGAGTGCCATTTCCATTTCTTAAGGACGGTTTCAACATCCTTGGGTGTCCAGTTAGGTTTTTGGTCGAGGGAGGGTCAGGGGAGCGCTACAGAGGGAAAGCCCAAGATTTTCCAGAAAGAGGTCTGGTTTGCTTTTTTTTTTTTTTTTTTTGTTTCCAGTTCTCAACTGCAAGAATAAAGTTTTACCTCTGCCTCCTGAATGGAAATAAAAACAAGCCCTAGCAGAAGAAAGTGAAAGGGGGTTCCAGAGGGGGATCGACCAGCGGGGGCGGGGAGAGGGGCAGCAAGCAGGGGCTACAGGAGGGTGTGCCGAGTCCAGAGGAGAGCTTTGAATGAAAAGTCCTTCCTCCAGGTCTGGGGGCCCGGGCGCGGCCAGCCGAGGGGCTGACAGGACCGAGCCCCTCTCCCGCCATCGTCCTCTCCGCCCGTCTCGGCTCTAAGCATCCTGGCGTGCGCACGGGAGGGAGGAACACCACAGCGCGGCGTCCACGGAGAACAACAGGCTGCGGGGAGGCTCTGGGCCGCGGCCTCCCTCCGGGGCGACCACCATCCCTCCTCCCTCATCGCTGCTCCAGACTCACAGAGTCTTGGGCATCTCGTCCTCCATGGCTGCTGCGGTCGCGGCGGCACCTCAGGGTCCAGCTCCCTGCCCTTCGCTACCTCCCAAATCGTTGGGGCGGCTATGGCTGCGGAAAAGCGGGCCTCCTCGCTTGGCTGGAGGGTACTTCGCCTGCTCCTTCGGCCGCAATTAGAGAAAATTGCCCGACCCACCGCAAACAATGAAGCCCCGATTCAAGATGGCGGCGAGCCGGACGCAGAGGAGCCGCCAGCCGGGTGACCCGCGCCGCGCATGCGCGTACCCTGCTGGCACGCTCACCCTCAGGCCGCCGCTCTAGGCTTCAAGCCGTAGAGTCACTTGTTGCGCAGCCGCGCTTCCACCCGGCAAAGGATGGCTCCGACTGCGCAGGCGCAATGCCGATAGCCGGGATTTGTGTCCTTCCAGAAGTGTTTCGTTAGTGAATTATATAGTGAACTAAAAATCTTCGGGGAGGTTAAAGCATAAATCGACACTATTTTTATAGCAGGAAAGACTTCTTTTTTTTCAAGCTGTCTTGTTTTAAGAGAAAGAAAAAAAAAGACATGCGCCGCCCGGGAATCGAACCCGGGTCGCAAGAATGGGAATCTTGCATGATACCACTACACCAGCGGCGCTGTTGGTACAAGCAGCCTCCAGAAACTCCTAGGAGATACATAGTCTATTCATTGGCTCCTAGATTCTTTATGTAATTGGAAATACGTATTGATACTTGGAACTTTTTCGTTGCTTTATGAACAATTCATCTTTTCTCATTCCAATGTTCTTGAATTTTTTTTAACTCTCTGAAAAATCGAGATAAAAAAGTTATTATTTGGAAATAAGAAAATAATGCCTTCTTAACAATAACTTTTGGGGACGGGTGGGATTCGTATTTTCATGTGCCAGAGTCTGGATTTCTTTGGTATACTCAGTGTAACTGAAAATCTTAAAAGAAACAGTTACTATTGCAAATTGGTTAAAAGAATCTCGAAAGTCAGCCCTCGCTTAGGATTCCGAGTGAGGGCTCCGGAATGTGGTTCCTGTACTCCTCATCCTTTCTCACAGCACTCTCCACATTATGTGAAGCATTTCTGAGAGATCTGAAAGCTTATGTATCCCATGTCGCTCTTTTACACCGGTGGTTCTCAGCCTTCCCAATGCTGCGATCCTAAAGGTCCTCATGTGGTACTGACCCCCCCCCAGCCATAAAATTATTTTTATTGCAACTTCATAACCGTAATTTTGTTACCGTAATGAATCTTAATGTCAATATTTTTGGAGACTGAAGTCTTCCCAAAGGGGTCGCGACCCACAGGTTGAGAACCATTGGTTTACACTAACATGTTTGGGATTTTCATTTTTATAAACTCCTTAGACTTCGTCGTATTTTCCGACTATATAGAGTTATATTACAGAGAGATAGCAAATACTGCCGTAGTGGCCACGTTTCAGATCAGAGAAGTAAGCAAAGACGTTCAGGAGTAGGCCAGCCAATGCAATTTAAGAATAACCCCTGCCACCCCCTGCAGGTAAGTAGCAGGGTTAGTAGTGGTTGGCTGTCTGGGAGGAGATCTTGGTGGTGGGGCGCAGAGGTGTGTGTAGCTTCTCCAAAGCCCACTTTGTCTTGATGGCTTTCTTGGTGCCACAATACAAGCCCTTGGACCTCAGTGTTCTATGCAGATTGGATATTCCCTTCAGGTTGGTACATAGTATTTTCTGCAGGAGAGACGTGGTTACAAATCTGCAGCAACTAAACACATGTTTTCTCCTTTTAACACCACCTGAGAACAAAAAAAGATTTGGTCTCAGATTAAAATCATAGCTAGTAGGAAGAGAAAGATTAACTAAGTGGTCACACGTCCCTTCTCAAAATTAATAACAATAAATAAAATGAATAGCAATTTTAAGGGAAGAGTGTGACAAATGTTTAAAGTGTATAGTATTTTGAACACCTTTTTCTTGGAAGAAAATCTATTTAAAAGGAGTTTTAGGGGCTGGAGAGATGGCTCAGTGGTTAAGAGCACTGCCTGCTCTTCCAGAGGTTCTGAATACTGTATACATAATAAATATTTTTTAAAAAAGGAGTTTTAGTTCAACTACAATAATCTGTCTCATCCCGTTACCAGCTCAGTGATCTTTCTTTCTTTTATTCTTTTTGTTGTGTTGTGTTGTGTTTGTTTGTCTGTTTGTTTTCATGACAGCATCTCACTGTGCAACCCTGGCTGGCTATCGTGGAACTCACTCTGTAGACCAGGCTGGCCTGAACTCACAGAGTCACCTTCATCTGCTTTCCGAGTGCTGGGATTATAGGTGTTTGCTATCACCATCTTACTTTTTTTTTTTTTGCTACAACTAATATCAAAATTTCAACTAATTTACAACTAATATCAAAAATTGATATATATTTTTTGAGATAGTACCTTGATATGTAGACTAGGTTTGTCTCAAATCCAATCCTCCTGCCTTAGTCTCCTCAATTTTGGGATTAAAAGTGTAAACACTTGACCAAAGTTTCTTTCTTTTTTTCTTTTTTTAAATATTTTATTTATTTATTTATTATGTATACAGTATTCTGTCTGTGTGTATGTTTGCAGGCCAGAAGAGGGCACCAGACCTCATTACAGATGGTAGTGAGCCACCATGTGGTTGCCAGTAATTGAACTCAGAACCTTTGGAAGGGAAGGCAATGCTCTTAACCACTGAGCCATCTCTCCAGCCCTCTTTCATTCTTTTCTTCTTTTTAAAGTTGTATTTCTGTAGGATAGATTCCTAATCATGGAATTACTGAATTATACGTGTGTTTTGTGTGTGTGTGTGTGTGTGTGTGTGTGTAAATCATAGTAGGAGTTGGGCGGTGGTGGCGCACCCCTTTAATCCCAGCACTCGGGAGGCAGAGACAGGTGGATCTCTGTGAGTTCAAGACCAGCCTGGTCTACATGAGCTAGTTCCAGGACAGAGCTCAAAGCTACAGAGAAACCCTGTCTTGAAAAACAAAAACACAACAACAAAAAAAATCACAGTAGGCAAAATTGTGTCCTCTGCGACGCCTCACACTTGTAATTCCAGCATTCCAGGGACTGAGGCAACAAAGACATAGGTTGTAGTCATTCGTATCCCACTGAGAGTGCTTTCGAGCCAGGCCTCCTCTATGGCCTCCGTTAGGCTCATACTGAGATGCTGTTAATTTTATTAGGTTTTGCTAATATAAGCATGAAAAATGGTATATTTTTCTCTGACTCTCTCTCACACACACCGTTACACACACAGCAACAGGGTCTCACTGTAGTTTTGGCTAGATTGGATATTGTTATGTAGATCTAGAGAATGGCCTCGAGCTCACAGTCATCCCCCTGTCTCTGGGATTACAGGCATGAGCCCCATGCCTGGCAGCATTTCTTTATGCATTGTTTTCAGGGTAAGTACAGTTTTAAGTGTTCTAATTTTAGCTGTTTCACCTCAACAAAATTCAAGATTAAAGTGATAAATACCGTAACAACTGTCACATAGACCATTACTTTTGATCTTTAGGTGTGCTCAGTGTTGGGGGGCTTCGGGAAGTCAGTGTGGTTCGCTGTCAGAGGCCTTTGAAGGTGAAGTTGCTTTGGCAACAATGAACCTCTAGGCGGCGCTCAATCTACACTATAGCGAACCCGAACCACAGAGGTCTTTAGAACCAGATGTGAGATCTGGAGAGCCACCAAGGCTGTTAGCTCTAAACTTCCACTGTTTGCTCAGCCTTCTATTCCCATTTCTGTTCTGATCTGGAGGTCACGGACCTTCTCCCACAAACACTCAGCTCAATGACATATACTGTCCGAGAAAGACCTTAGAGAAAATACACAAAGGAAATAGTTCAATCACGGGCTCAATAATCTTCTGTAAGTCAAGTTCCTGAAAACTGAGCCTTCCAAAATCTAGGGTAGGTTTCTGTTTTTCAGAAGGATACATTGTCTACAGGGCTGCTTTCTGCAAGGCAGAGCCTTTTGCACTTATACAGTGTTGCTCAAGTGGCCACAGCCAGCTTGGATATTTAGTTGCAAATGTTTGGACTAGAAGCTGGCCCGGTGGGGGCTGTGGTCGAGAGGCAGGCACATCTCTGTAAGTTTGAAAGCGGCTTGGTCTACAGAGCAAAGCAAGTTCCAGGACAGGCAAAGCTACCCAAAGAAACCCTGTCTTGAAAACCCAAGAATTTGTGAAAGCTGAGAGATGAAACAATTTACTATTTCCTATCCATTGATAGAGCTCTTTGAGTTTTTTTTCTTTCCAAAATTAGCAACAGTCTTAATGATCGTTCTATTAGAAGAAAATACGTATTTGTGCACAAATATTAATGTTTTCCTTTTGAAACTTCTACTCTTGAAAGAATGTGGCTGCCGTAACTTTAGCACAGCATTCCAGAGGCAGAGGCAGGAGGATCTCTGTGAGCAGCGGCAGAATTCTGGGTCTCTGTTCTCAAAGACAAGCATGGAAATGCACGAATTAATAGAGACAGGTTTAAACAGTAAGAGATTATTGCAAGAGGGAAAATTCAGTTTGTGTAGGGGTTGCTGAATATTTTAGGGCAAGAATGAGGTTATAGGGAAGGAGCTGAGCAGGGGTCAGCAGAGCAAGGGGATTCGAAACTACAGAAAGCAGGAAGTCAGTCCATGTGCAACCTGTCTGCATTTGTTAAGGGCCTCTTTGTGGGGTTGGTTAAAAAGTGACCTAACCGCCTACAGAAGCTGGCAGGGGAGCCTGAGCTGCAGACATTAGTTGAAATCAACAGTAGGTTCTTTTTTTAAAAAAATAAAAAGGGCTGGAGAGATGGCTCAGCAGTTAGGAGCATTGCCTGCTCTTCCAAAGGTCCTGAGTTCAATTCCCAGTAACCACATGGTGGCTCACAACCATCTTTGATGAGATCTGGTGCCCTCTTCTGGCCTGCAGGCATACACATAGACAATATTGTATACATAATAAATAAATATAAAAAAATTAAAAAAATAAAACGTTTGTTTGTTTGTTTTTGTTTTTTAGAGACAGGGTTTCTCTGTATAACAGCCCTGGCTGTCCTGGAACTTGCTCTGTAGACCAAACTGGCCTCAAACTCCCAGAGATCCACCTGCCTCTGCTTCCCCGGTGCTGGGATAAAAGGTGTGTGCCACCACTGCCTGGCTAAAACGTTAATTTTTTTATTATTTTATTTTCTGTATGCCAGTCTCTGAGGAGGCCAGAAGAGCATGTTAGATCCCCAGAACTAGATGTATGGGAGGAGTACTCTGCATTCTAGGCTGCTAAGTGTAGCGCTTGCATTTTGGTTCCCAACCACTCCACCCCTGCATTCTGGACTTGACCCCCCACCGCTCAAACAGGGCAAATATTCTCTTTGTCTGTCTGTTGTTACTTCCATCACCCCACTCCCTGAGAAGCCAACTTGGAATAGGTGTCTTCAAAGAACAACCAGTTTTTAGAGAAACGATAAGGCATCAGACAAGGACAAGGAGTTTGAGTTTCTGTAACTGGATGGCTGTGGGAAGGCAAATAAATAGCAAGAGAAAGACTCTGGGGTCAAGTTTGTTCTGTGGATTTCTAGTCGATGAAAGCCTGTCAAATCCCAGCACCCAGGAGGTGAGCAAGCGGGAGGATAAGGAATTTAAGGACAGCCTGGACTGCATAGTAAGTCTGAGATCACTTGACAAGGGCAGAGGAAAGGAGAAGCTGAAAAGAGCAGACTGGCCTCCAAGTCACTTCCTTTAGGAAGGCTGAAGCAGAGGGGATTTCCTTTCTCTCCTGTGCTCCCGGAGCCATCGGCTGTTGTATCTCTCTGTCCCTTCTTCCATGAAGGCCAAGAGAAAACTTAGTTTCGTGTTGGAAGTACACAAACAACTTCAGTAGTGAGTCCACTTTGATTTGGCATGCCAATCATTCAGTTCAGGAACATAGGCCAACCTAACGGCTTCCTAGATATTTTACTTAAAATGTCTGAAATTGTCTTTGGTGATAAACCTACATTCCTCCAGGTAGAGGAGGGAGGAGAGACCCCTTTGTCTTTACATGTTTGTTTGTTTATATGTGTTTGTGTCTGTTCTGATGTCCGTGAAAGTCAGAGGGGTTCCCTGGAGCTTGGTGTTCCATACAGGCAGCTGTAAACTCAGAAACTGAACTCAGGAAGACCTCTTAGACACCGAGTCATCTCTCCAGTTCTTTAAAAAAAAAAAATGTGTTATGCATACGAGTGTATGTTTGTGGGTGCTAGCAGAGACCAGAAGAAGGCATCAGATTGTCTGGAGCTGGAGTTACAGACCTGTGTAAACCACCAGGATTTGGTTCCTGGAAAGGGAACTCTGGTCCAGTCCAAAGAGCAGGCAGTGCTCTTAACCACCAAGTCTCCAGTCCTCCCCTTGTGTTCCGTTCTTAGGTAATTAGAGGAAGGTGGACAGCCTTTCTAGTGTTTTCTTCAAGTTGAAACAGACCTTATGTGGGAAGACCCTTTTGGCGTTCTAATTTCATTCGTGTGGCCGGGGGCCCCGTGTTTTGCTCTTCCTACTTCACAATACCCCATCTCCCTTCTTTCCCTATCACGCAGCTAAAGAGTCCCTGGAACAAAGCGCCCACTTTGGAAATGTTAGCGGCCAGCTTGCCTGTTTTTTTGACTGAGATTGGACAGCATGTATTCACAGCATGCATGCGATTTAGGGGACCGCAGAGAGCGTTTGTGAAGAAGAGTGAGCTCTGTCTTCAGGAGAGGAGGGAAGGAAGGAGGAGAGCTGAGGTGGGCCTCAAACTACGCTTTGGACGTATGCTTCCGGGGACACAATGGACTTTGGGGATACAGTGGCCTTGGGTCAGGAACACAAGATAGGGTGAGGCAGGGGCGCAAAGAACCGGAGTGCTTTGGGTGGGCGTGGTGATGTGCCCTGGGGCGGGGCCTGGGCGGGGCGAGTGCGCGCAGACTCATAGAGCTCCAGGTCTGCAGGCCGACCAGCGGTCAGTCTGCGGCTGCGGAGACCATGGGGCGTGAGACCATGGCGCTGGTGGGCTTGCTGCTCGGACTGGGGCTGCTGCTGTGTGAACTGGGCAGCCTGGCGAGCGCCGAGCCCCGGGCCCCGCCGGACAGGATCGGTAGGTGTGGGGGATACGGAGAGAGGCATTGCCGAGGTCCGTCTTCCCTCGGTGGGGTGGTGATCGGGGTTCCAAGGAGCGGGCCGCACGCTATTGAAGCACGCCACTGGAGGCGTGGGCAGGCTCCGCACCCGGTATCCCTGCAGCCCCAGCCTGGGATGGGAAGTCCTCAACACTAGAAGCTGGATGCCCTAGGGAACCTGCTTCTGACTGTCCCTGGAGCTGAGTCTGTCTATCTTATCAGCAGACTGAGGCGCGCAGACACCACACAGGGACCGGTCTGTCCCCCCATCCACCCCTACGAAAGAGCTGGACCGCCTCCCCGCACCTGCGCTCTGCTTGCGAGGCCGCAGCTGCTGCAGCTAACCAGAGGACGGGTTACCTTCCTGGCTTTGCTAGCCTCGGGTTTTCACTTTCGGGCGCTCTGTCCCCATCTGAAGCTGTGTCTTTCGGGATCGTTTATGGTGTTGGGGCCTCAGAGAGACAAAGAACAAAGCTGGGCGAAGATGGCGGCCACTTTATTTAAAATGCGTGCAGGACTGGCCCATTCATGCCTTCCCAGGAATTGGGTACAGAAGGGTTCGTGGGTCCGGTAGTCTGTGAGGATGCTTGGGCATCATTTAACCTACTGTTAATTTGCAATTTTATCTACAGTGCCTGTCCAGATTCAGGGAGTGTGAGCCCCCAGGCTCCCCTAAGTTGTTGGTTATAGTCTTGAGTAATGTCTGTTATTGGTTAATGGCCTTTCAAAAACAAAAGCCACACCGCTAAGAGGGAAACAAACCGTTCCTCTTTTTGACTCCTTTCAGCAATCGTTGGCGCTGGAATTGGTGGCACTTCCTCAGCCTATTACCTTCGGAAGAAATTTGGGAAGGACGTGAAGATTGATGTATTTGAAAGAGGAGAAGTCGGGGGCCGTTTGGCCACTTTGAGGGTGCAGGGTCATGACTACGAGGCAGGGGGGTCCGTCATCCACCCTCTGAATCTGCACATGAAGCGCTTCGTCAAAGATCTGGGTATGTGTTTGGGTCTTAGAGCTAAGCAGATTTCTGTGTGATTGGCTCAAGGTGTTTTCATCACAAAGAGAACTGAGATGTTTCTGCCTTGTCTTCTACAGAGAAGTCGGTGAAACCGTTTCTCTTGCTGTGGAGTTTAGCGGTTGGTACAGGTTTAGCTTGGAGCCACTCTCCTGTAATAGACTCTGGTTCTCCGTGTGTCAGCAGTTCTCTGGAATTACAACCACAGGGTGGGGTGTGCATGGCTGATAGCAATTCTTTTTTTAAAAAATTAATTTAAAAAATTATGTTTTAGCTATATTTGTTTTGTGTGACAGTGAGGGTGGGGGTGGGTCTGAGTGCTGCAGAGTGTATATAGAAGGCAAAGGGCAACTGAGTCACTTCTTTCCTGCCACCGTGTGGGTCCCAGGAATTGAACTCAGGTCATCAGACTTGGCAGAAGATGCCTTTAGGGCCTGAGCCATCTTGATGGCCCCTGTTGTCAGTTCCTAAACCCCTGGGTTTGGGTTGAAGAGTCAGGGTGCTTTGAGCTAGCAGAAACCGTAGCTCATTTTTCTGTTGAGAAAATGAGACCCACGGGCTTCAAACACTTGGCTTGAAGTCATTCAAACAGGGTACAGAGACATGTGCTCACAGGGACACGTGACTGATGCCCTGCTGGCAGAGGAGCAGGGCGTGTTGTGAGGGAGTCTGGCAGGCCTCTGCATGCCTTCTATGGGAATATTGGGTAACTCAGGCCTTTTTGCGTTTACCTGAAATTCCTGGTTTCACACAGTGAGATCAGCATAGATGAAGGAGTACAGCTTACTCCTCAGCTGCCCTTCCAGCCCTGGCTGATGCTTCATTCTCCATGACTAAGAATAGTCTGGCTAATTTGGTACACGTACACGATCTTCTGGCCACTTCCTAGCATGTCAGCTTGTGAGAACTGAGCAGTCAGCACAGTGTCCACACTGTTTCAAACATAGAACGCTAATGTGTCTCCTGAGATCTGGGGACGTCCCTAAGTCACTCACTCACAATGTCCCTGGCAAGTTCCCCCAAATTCTTTCTTCAATGGGCCAATGTAGAAACCTCTTGTGTACCTTTCCTCTGGGTTTTTGTTTTGTCTTAGGATTTATTTTATTTTTTAAAATTGTGCGTGTGTGTGTATGTATATCTGAGGGGTTATGCACATGTGAATGTAGATGCCTAGACAGGCCAGACAAAGGCCTCAGAACTAAAATTACAGGTGGTTGTGTGCTGCCTGACATGGGGGCTAGGAGCTGAATCCAGGTCCTCTACAAGAGCAGCAAGGGCTCTTAACCGCCGAGCCATCTCCCGAGCCCCTCCCTCTGTTTTGCCAGGCCTCTCCAGTGTTCCGGTTTCGGGTGGCCTGATGGGGGTGTACAATGGAAAGTCTCTGGTGTTTGAGGAGAGCAGCTGGTTCATAATCAACATGGTTAAGCTTGTGTGGCGCTATGGATTCCAGTCCCTGAGAATGCACATGTGGGTAGAAGACCTGCTGGACAAGTTCATGAGGTAACTCTGCCGCTCCTGTTGAACTTGAGACCTCCCGACCTGCTGGCACCGGAATGGTGGTTCCCTGAACTAGTTCTCTGCCTAGTCACTACTTTGTTAGGCAAAATGTCTCACAGAAAACGTGCAGATCATCACTTCATTTGGGAGTTGAACATGCCGGTTGCTTTGTTTCTGAATTGTGCTTTACAAAGGCTGAGATGTGGCTCAGCGGTTGAGCACTTGCCTGGAATGCCTAACTCGCCCTCCATTTAAGGAGTTGACTTTTGTACAGCATCTAAGAGCATCTGGCAGCACTGAAGACACACTTGCAAAGCACAGTTTAGAAGCTGGGTTTGAAAAATACAAAGGCATCAGTTCTCATGGCCATTGGCTGCCTTTTGCAGATGTGGAAGGTGGAGGATGTCCGGGTCTGAGTGTGGAAGGCCACCCACCCACCTAGGAACTGGCAAAGCTGGAGCTCCTACCCAGGCCAACTTAATCTGGAGTCTCCCTCTTAGTGCCTGCATTGCTGCACTGTGCTGGTGTTCAGATGAAAAGATACTGAGCATAAGCATTTACAGTAACGTAAAACTGAAGTGAGGCTTAGTTTTTGTTTTGTTTTGTTTTTTTTTTTTTGAATTTTATTTTATTATCATTGTGTGTTGTGTGTGATGGGAATGTGGATACATAGAGGACAGCTGCTTCTCTCTCTCTTTTTTTTTTTTTTTTTTTTGAGACAGGGTTTCTTCTCTGTGGCTTTGGAGCCTGTCCTGGAACTAGCTCTTGTAGACCAGGCTGGTCGAACTCACAGAGATCCACCTGCCTCTGCCTCCTGAGTGCTGGGATTAAAGGCGTGTGCCACCATCGCCTGGCTAGATCATCCTTCTTGTGAGGCAAAATGCTTTTTATCTGCTGAGACATCTTGCCATCCCTGTTTTTTGTTTTTCTTTTACTGTCATATTATGTATTCTAGACTTTAAGTGAGAAATATTAAGAGCACCGATGTTTTGGGGTGAAAGGCAGAGGGGAGGAACAAAGTCTGTGAAAGATGAGATTGAGCTGTGCCTCACCTGACTGGTAGGAACCTATCACTCGGAAATATGGAAGTCAATTCATTATAAAAACAAAACAAAAACAATTTTATGTCTGCTTAGTCTACATATATGTCTGATCCTGTGCATGCCTGGTGTCCGAAGAGGTCAAAAGAGAGCATAAGATCTCTTGGGAAAAGAGTTTAGGGTGATTCAAGAGCTGCCACTTGGGTGCTGGGAACAGAACCCAGGTCCTCTGCAACAGTAGCAGCATCATGTTTGGTTTCAGTTTGGTTTGGGTTGATTTGTTTTTTTTTTTTCAAGACAGAGTTTCTCTGTATAACAGCTCTGGCTGTCCTGGAACTCATTTTGTAGACCTTTGAACTCACTGAGATTTGCCTGCCTCTGCCTCCTGAGTGTTGGGATTAAAGGTGCTTACCACTAGGACCTGGTGATTTTTTTTTAAAAAATAGAATTTCACAGACTGAGTGGTGGTGGCACACACCTTTCTTTCATCCTGCCACTCAGGAGGCAGAGATAGACGGATCTCTGTGAGTAAGCATGGTTTACATAGTGAGTTCCAGGACAGCCAAGTTTCTCTTGTGTACAGAGAAACTCTGTCTTGAAAACCAAACCAAACCAAACAAACATATATATATATATAATTTAAGTTCACTGTGTATCCAGGGCTGGTCTGCAGTTTGCAGTCCTTCTGCCTCAGCCTCTCAAGCCTGGCATCAGTCTCCCATTCTTCTGAGGCTATTTGTAGCCCCATCCTGTGTGGGGTTTAATGACCGTTTCTCTTTTTTTCAAGGATCTATCGTTATCAGTCCCATGACTATGCCTTCAGCAGTGTAGAAAAGTTAATGTTCGCCATTGGAGGGGATGACTACGTCCGACTGCTTAACCAAACTCTCCGTGAAAATCTGCAGAAAGCAGGCTTCTCTGAGACGTTCCTCAACGAGATGGTCGCTCCTATCATGCGAGTCAATTTTGGTCAAAGCACTGACCTCAATGCCTTTGTGGGTAAGACATTATTGGAGGAAATCAGGGTGGCCATAGCTAAGGAACTTATTCACTGGGGTGGGAGCTCTGGCATCAGGCCTGGGATGGGGGCGCTGCCTTGCTTAGTGTCTCAAGCATTGTTACCAACTAGTGTATTTCTACCTGTGAGTTTTCAGGGTCCTGTGCTTCTGTTAGCTCCAGTGGCTCTCACCTGGAGAGACCTTTGCCCTGAGAGTTATATGGCAGTGTCTGGAGGCATTTGGGGCAGAACGTCTAAGTGGACATGAGAGGGCCGTTTATCTGACCAAGACAGATTTAAAATGTGTTTTTGCCCTTTCCTGACAGGGGCAGTATCTATGACAGCGGCTGATTCCAACCTTTGGGCAGTGGAAGGTGGTAATAAAGTTGTTTGCTCAGGGCTCCTTCAAGCCTCCAGCAGCAACCTCATAAGTGGCTCCGTAGTGTCCATCGAGGAGAAGACAAGGACCAAGCAGACAGGTGAGGCTGAACTTTCATTGTTCCTGGTTATTCTTGCAAAAGTGATAGCTCAGCCGGGCGGTGGTGGCGCAC
>NW_026068039.1:1402653-1423938 GCF_014885135.2 Alexandromys fortis | reverse complement strand
CCGCCCGGCCCAGGTGCCATACTTCTATACTTCTAATAGCTTCTTTATGCTTATAAAAAATTAAGGAATATATATCCAATTGTATTACTTTGAGGACAATTTTCTACTCTGTAAGAACAAAATGTGGAACCTTCCCTTTGAGAATGAGGTTTTTTTTTTCTATATCCAATGAGCCAGGGTCATGCCCTTTAGCACAGTTGGGAACATATCTGCATGAGCTGTTCTATAATTTTATAAGAGATGCCAGGACTTTTAAGAGATACCAGAAGAAAAGATTTTTCTGGCCTGGAAAAATGGCCTAGTGGGTAGGAGCACTTTCTGCACATGCATGAGGACCTGAGTTCAAATCCCCAGCACTCTTGTTTAAAAACAAGAACCAGATGTCTTTCAGATATGCTTGCAAACGCCCCCCCCCCCCCCCCGTACTGTGGATAGTATAGATAAAAATAATACTACAGTTTACTGCCAGCCCTAGGTTCAGTGAGAGACCCTGCTTTAAGGGAACAAGGCAAAGAGCGATAGAACATGACCCTCCGTGTCCTCTTACTGCCAGCCCTAGGTTCAGTGAGAGACCCTGCTTTAAGGGAACAAGGCAAAGAGCGATAGAACATGACCCTCCGTGTCCTCTTCTAGCCTTTGTGTGCATGTCCAGTTGCAGACACATACTTACATAGGTGTGTATATGTACCTGTGCACACACCACACACACTAGAGTCATGGGCTGGGTGTGCATCTTGGTTGGTAGAGTACTTGCCTAGCATGCGTGAAGTCACGGGATTGATCTCCAGCACCACAGAAACTAGGTGGCTGCACTTACCTTCTAGTTCCGATACTCCAGCAGTGGAAGCAGGAGGATCAGAAGCTCAAGGTTTTCTTTGACAGCATAGTAAGTTTAAGCTACATGAGACACTCTCAAAATAAAAGCAGGGCTGGGAAAATAAGAGCCTTTTCAGGGAAGTGCTTGCCACGCAAGCATGAGAGTTTGAGTTTAATCCAGGACCCACACAGAGAGCCAGGCGTTCTGGCAAGTGCTTGTAGCTGTGGTGCTGGAGAGAGTCGAGAAGAACATCCCTGGGGCTCGCTGGTGCCAGCATAGCCTATGATGAGCTACAGTGAGAGAAAAGGAAGGTGGGAGGCTAGAGAGATGACTCAGTGGTTAAGGGCACTTGCTGCTCTTGCAAAGAACCTAAGTTCAATTCTCTGCACCCACATAGCAGCTCACAGTTGTCGGAACTCCAGTTCCAGAGGATCTGACACCCTCTTCTGGCCTCCACAGGCACCAGACATGCACTTAGTTTCCAGACATACATGTGGGCTAACATTTTAATACATAAAATAATAATAAAAATAAATCTTAAAAAAAAAAAAAGGCAAGGGGGTTGGAGAGATGGCTCAGCGGTTAAGAGCACTGGCTGCCTGTCCAGAGGTCCTGAGTTCAATTCCCAGCCACCACGTGGTGGCTCACAACCATCTGTAATGAGATCTGGTGCCTCTTCTGGTCTTCAGGCATACATGGAGATAGAACACTGTATGCATAATAAATAAATCTTAAAATAAATTAAAGATGGACAGCTCCTGGGAGAACCATTGAGGTTAACCTCTGGCCTCCACACACAGAAGCACATGTATACAAACCAAGACAAGAAATGTTGCAGGGTTATTTTTAGAAGCACTAAGAACTGTATTCTCCATGCTCTCTAGGAAGTCCCACGAAGATGTATGAAGTGGTTTATAAAACAGGAGCTGAGACCCATTCTGGCTTCTATGACATCGTCCTTGTGGCTACGCCATTGAACCAGAAGATGTCCGACATAACTTTCCGCAATTTTGACCCACCCATCGAGGAATTCAATGACCCGTATCAGCACCTGGTGACAACTTTCATTCAAGGAGAGCTCAATTCCACTCTCTTCAGCTCCAGACCCAAGGATCAGTTTGGCCTTTCCACGGTTCTTGTCACTGACGACTCGGATATGTTTATTAACAGCCTGTCCATTGTGGCTTCTGTAAGAGATAAGGAGGGTCCTGCCCCGGCGGTGGACGGCATGCACGTGTGGAAGACCTTCTCTAGGGACGTCCTCACCAAAGATCAGGTCTCAAAGCTCTTCCTGTCCTATGATTATGCGGCGCGGAAGCACTGGCTGCCCTACCCTCACTATGCGCCCCCCCAGAAGTGCCCCTCCATCATCCTCCACGACCGGCTCTATTACCTCAACGGCATCGAGTTTGCTGCGAGCTGCATGGAGATGAGCGCCATTGCCGGCTACAATGCAGCTCTCCTTGCCTACCATCGCTGGAACGGCAACGAGGACATGATTGACCAGGATGACCTGTATGAGAAGCTGAAGACGGAGCTGTGAGTGAGCACTGCCCTTCCCAGAGCATCCTGCTCCTGAAGGCCTGAGGCAGCAGAGGCGATTTTGACTCTTTACCAGCACTCTTCGTGTGGGTCACGGGCAAACACGATGTTCCTGTGCATAGGAGAGCTTGATCTTCAGCCAGCATGTCCTCCTCTTCGGTTTGGGGGAGGTACAGGAGGATTGAACCTAAGGCCCTGTGCATGCTAGGCGAACACTCTGCTACCGAGCTGAGCTACACCCAGCCCTCTTTGTGGTTTATTTCTTTTGAGACTGGGTCTCACTAAGTTGTTCAGCCTCCAGAGAGCCTGGGTTTACAGGCTCTCGCCATTAGGCCTGGCTTTTAACTACGGGGAGACACTGGCAGAGTTCCCCAGACTTTTCGGGGAGGGGTTGTTTTGAGACAGGGTTTCTCTATATAACAATCCTGGCTACTGGAACTCGCTCTGTAGACCAGGCTGGCTTTGAACTCACAGATCCACCTGCCTCTGCCTCCCAAGTGTTGGCATTAAAGGCGTGCGCCACCACCACCCAGTGTTCTAAGAATCACCTGGAACTTGATAAACACCTGGATTTGGACTCAGTGAGCTGGATGTGGGCCTGCATTTGCTTTAAATTATACAGCAATATATTTCTCTCTCTCTCTCCCTCTTTTTTTCCCCCTCTTTGGAAGGTGTTGAAGCTGTGTCTTATTTTGTACCCCAGATTGGAACTCATTATGTAGTCCAGGCTGGTCTTTAAGTCACAGCATTCCTCCTGTCTCAGCCTCCCATGTACTGGGATACGGGAATGAGGTCCAGTTCCTGGCAGTTTACATTCCTAATGTAAATGTGCACAAGCCTGAAGTCATGACTTTAAGAATGTGATTCTTTTATTGCTTCCATCTTGGTTTTATCACGGATAGGCTATTAAATCAGGATATTGACACTGTGGTACCAGGCCCTCCTGTGAGGAGACCTGTGCATTTCTATGCTATGCTAGGGATTGAGCCCAAGACCCTGAGTATCCCAGACGAGGCCAAGTGCTCTTCCACTGAGCTACAATCCCAGCTCCAAGAATAGCCCCAAGAACTCCTGGGCCCCACATCCAGAGAATGGGATTTTCTGGGTTGAGAATGGGGTCTTGGCCTGTAGCTTTGTCAAGTTCAAGTTCCTAGCCTGCAGCCAAAGGTGAGCAAATCCTGGATGTGGGGTTAGACCTTCTATAGAGAGCTTTGAGTGCCTTAAAAGTGCTAAGGAACACAAACCATGACCGGAGCAGGCCCGTGTCAGAGGTGAATGTTCGGTCCACCCTCAGCACTGGTCGCCATGGAGACTAGCCCTGCAGCAGAGGCAACTGGGGCAGCCCAGAGCAATTGACCGTAGAGCCAGGCTCCATGGCGACATAGTTCAGAGGAGATCACTTCAGATGCGAGCATTCAGGGTGAGAGGGTGTCGCTGAAATCTTAAGACGGCGAGTGGCTCTCAGCTGTGGTTGTCTGTGGAAGCTCAGGGTTCTCATGTAGTCACACTCAAGAAATCTAGCTTTTTGTCTACCGCTAGGTCACCAGTGACCATCATAGTCACTAGTAGTAAGAGAAAAAAAGCAATTTTGCCTGCCTTGGTGGTGCATGTGTGTAAACTCAGTACGCAGAAGCAAGAGGATCAAGAGTTCAAGGCCAGCCTGGGCTGTAGCAACACCCTGTCTCAAGGAATAAAATCCAGGTCTTTTCACCGTATTATAGCATTGCATCAGCAAAGTGGTCTAAGAAAACCCTGATTCTTAAAAATTATTCTCCCTGGTACAGCTGTGGGTATTAATAATGTGTGGAGAAAGCAGCGTGATGTAGTTGGTATCATGACAGGAATAATTAAGCTCATTGTCTAGCAAGAAGTTGGCATTCTTTCTGATGTGTCCAGACGTTTGTATCTTTTCCTGTTGTGGTTTCAATGAACATGGTTTGTCAAGAACACTGTTGTGGATTTGATACAGCAGCTCCTCATCTGAGGGATGGATGTGTTTCGTGACCCCCAGTGGGCAACTGGAGCTGGGAAGCAGTGAGCCCCATCTGTTCTATTTTCCACATGTACAGTATACCTATGATGGAGTTTTAATTTATAAATTTGGCACAGTAAGAGATTAACAACATTAATTGTAAAGTAGAAAAATTGTAACAATTTACCATAATGGAAGTCAATTAAAATTTACAACTTATTTCTGGCATTTTCTCTTTTTTTTCCTAGATAGGGTCTCACTATGTAGCCTTGGCCTCAGAGACAGCCTGCCCCCTCCCCCGCCCCACTCCCCATGTGCTGGGTTTAAAGGTATGTGCACGTAGCACTATTTCTCGTCTTTTCCATTGACTAACTGCAGACGGATCAGCACCACCTATGGCAGGACGGCTGCAGATGCAGGGAAATACAAGATAATTAAATTTCTATAGTGTGTGGACTTTGATTTATAATGGGATGTATTTGGGTTTATAATGTAAAATTTTGCTAGTGGGTAGGAGAGTTGGCTCAGTGGTTTAAAGCACTGGCTGCTCTTCCAGAAGACCTGAGTTTAATTCCCAGCACCCACGTGGCAGCTCATAACAGTTTGTAAACCCATTTTCAGGGGTCTAGGCACATTCTTGGTGCACAGACATACATGCAGACCAGATACACATACATATAAGAAAATTTTTAAAATCTTTACGTAGGTGTGGTTACATAAGCCTTTAATCCCTGCACTTGGGAGGCGGAAGCAGACAGATCTATGAGTTTGATGCTAGCCTGGTCTATGTAGTGAGTTCCAGGCCAGCCAGGACAATGCTCTCAGACCTTGTCTAAAATAATAATAGTAGTAGTAATAATAATAATAAGTTTTAAAAAACTGTTTGAGCCTCTGTTTCAGAAAAAAGTTATCAAATCAAAAGTTTAATGTGAAAATGTATATAGCTCCAACTGTAGGTGCTAGGAAGACAGACCATTTGGAGACGGGCCATGCATTTCTCTGCAGAGCAGTCCTTATAGAAATTTATCTTAAGGCTTCTGAGGTGATTATACAGTGCCCCATGGGAGTTCAAAGCCAAGATACGGCCAGCAGCTCATGGTACACACCAAAACTTCATGCTCTCCCCCTAGAGACAGTAAGAATGTTCCAGAACTACATTTTCACACGGGATGCTTTGCAGGAATGGGGTTTGCATCTGAGCATGCTCAATTTAAGATGTAACCTATATAATAAATAAATAAATCTGTAGCTGGGCTGTGGTGTCGCACGCCTTTATTCCCAGCATTCAGGAGGCAGATTTTTGTGAGTTTGAGGCCAGCCTGGTCTACAAGAGCTAGTTCCAGGACAGGCTCCAAAGCTACAGAGAAACCCTGTCTTGATAAACCAAAAAAAAAAAAAAAAAAAAAAAAGAGAGAGAGAGAAATTTATTTCATTATTTGATGTGTATATGTGTTTGTCTGCATGTATGTTTGTGGACTGCATGTGTGCCTAGTGCCTGCAGAAACCAGAAAAGGGTATCAGATATCCCTTGAACTAGAGGTACAGATGGTTGTGAGCTGTCATGTAGATGCTGAGAATCAAACCCAAGTTCCCTGGAAGAGCAGCCAGTGCTCCTTATCACTGAGCCATTTCTCCAGCCCCTCATTAGCTTCTTCAGTAGTACACATTACAGTATCAGATCTGTTTTTTTTTTAGCCATAAATATTTATTAAGGGAGAGAGAGAGAGAGAGAGAGAGAAAAGGAGGAGAGAGGCAAAGCCCCTTGTGTACACTGGGAGAAAACAGGAGAGAGAGAGAGAGAGAGAGAGAGAGAGAGAGAGAGAGAGAGAGAGAGAGAGAGAGAGAGATGGCGGCTCAGATCTGTTTTGAGATTGCCCATGTAGGGAATTAGGAATTAAGGTCTGAATATTTAAGACATCATAAGTCACTTGGGTCAGGCTCCAAGCGGTGGTTCTGATTGCTATACTGTGGAAATTTTTGCTCTCCTATCATTCGGCTCCTTCCCATGCTAGTCCCTGACAGAGCAGTAAAATCAAGTCATTGCCTAGGGGTGAAGCTAATCTGGAGCTTCTGAACAGAGGCCTAGTGAGGCTTAGTGATCTGTCAGGGTTGTGGGAATACAAGGCATTGAAGGTGAAGGGAGCAGTCGTAAATTCACAGAAACATACTTGCTTCTGACACTGGAGTGCTGAGATTAAAGGTGTGTGTGAGATCACATCTGGCAACCATACTTTATTTTAAACTCCGTGGTCACTGATCTGCTGGATAACCCCAGCAGTTCCTCCCACAGAATCAGGCCTGATTGGAAAGTACTTTGCCATGCACATGGAGCCGGAGCCTGAGCAGCAGTAACCCCCTCAACTCCCAGTCCCCCAGTGGGCTTCCTTGGCACCAAATGGAGACTCCCCAGCCCAACAGCCCACCCTTGCAGAGGCATCTTCCGTGGCACTCACTGCAAGTCCTTGGCATGCAGACTTGTTCTGTTCTGTTCTAGTCTGTTCTTCTTCCCCCTTTATTTAACTGTAAGACAAATATTACTCTACAGCCTCTCCTTACTGGTAGGAAATTTTCTTTCCTGCTTCTCACCAACTCTTCTGCCTGTTTTCCCTCTGGTTTGGACTACTGAATGTAGATAGTGCCGTAGGATTTCTGGATAGGTCTTTTCTCTACAACCCCAGAGTTAAAATTGGGAGCCAGCCCTGAAGTGAGTGCCACGCCCACAATGCTACAGCAGCTAAGTAGGGTGTCCCCATACTAGTGACAGAAGGGAAGTCCTTCCCACAGAGCTGTTAAACTAACATGTTTCAGGGGCGTTCTTTTGGATCCTTGTGCTGCGGCCAGCCCTGACAGCTTTTTTTTGCCACCGTCTGGAGAAGCACAGAAACAACATTTCTTATGAGTTCTCAGCCCTTTAGATTGAAGCCACTGACACATCCTCCCTAAGGTTGCTAGGGAACCACTGGCACATCCTCCCCAAGGTTGCTAGGGAACCATGCCTGTCTTTTCATTTTTTTTTCCTTTGTTGTCCTGGGAGCTGAACCAGGATCCCTTATATCCCAGGAAAATGTTATATAGCCAGCTCATCTCTTCCTTTTTGTTTGAATTCTTTTGGGCTTTTTGAGGCTTAGAACATTTTTTTAAATAAGAGTTTAAAATTTTATTTATGTGCATGTGTGTATCTCTATGTATGTTGCAAGAATCTTTTGGGAATAAGCACTCCAATACCAATAAGAGAGGAAGAGAGATGTATTCATCCGTGGACCAAAGCCAGGATAACTCCTAAAAGGCCTCCATCCGAGGACCAGTTTGTCTTCTCATTTTCTATTCTAAAACCACTAGGAGGATGAGCAAGCAAGATTTTACAGACGTGTACTTGGCAGTCAGCTCATTTTTTTTCCAATTTTTAAAAAAGATTTAATTATTGCTGGGCAATGGTAGCTCATGCC
This sequence comes from Alexandromys fortis, assembly GCF_014885135.2. NCBI lineage: Eukaryota > Metazoa > Chordata > Mammalia > Rodentia > Cricetidae > Alexandromys > Alexandromys fortis. The sequence continues at coordinate 1,416,161 of NW_026068039.1, read as the reverse complement.
TTTAATCCCAGTACTATGGAGGCAGAGGCAGGTGGATCTCTGTGAGATCAAGGCCAGCCTTGTCTACAGAGAGAGTACCAGGACAGGATTCAAAGCTGCACAGAGAAAACTTGTCTCAAAAACAAAACGACAACAACAAAAAAGATTTACTTATTTATTATATGTAGTGTTCTGCCTGCACGCCAGCAGAGGACATCAGATCTCATCATAGGGGGCTGTGAGCCACCACGTGGTTGCTGGGAATTGAACTCAAGGTCTCTGGAAGAGCAGCCAGTGCTCTTAACTTCTGAGTTATCTCTCCAGCCCCCAGCTTTTTGTTTTTAAAGGCACAAATTCTAGATGGCAGGGTAAGCTATCATGGTCAGGTTGTTAAGAGCAACAGCCCATTGTTTCAGCCACATCTCTAGGTCATTCTGTTCCAAGTAGAGAGTAAAATCATGCTTGAGAAGGAGCAGTACAAATAGTGCTGTAAGAAACTCTGATAGTTAGTCGGTTTTTTTTTAACCTTATTCCATATCAATGTATATGCATGCATTTATGGGTATGTCCACAGAGGCCAAAAGAGGAAGTTTGTGAGGTGTCCAGTGTGGGTGTTGGCAACTGAACTCAGATCCTCTGGAAGAACAGCAAGCCTTCTTAACTGCTGGACCATGCTCTAGCCCTTTAGGCCTTTTGAATTAAGTTAATTCATTTACTTAGCTTGAGACAGGGTCTCTCTTTGTAGCCCAGGCTGTCCTGGAACTCATTATTTAGACCAGGCTGGCCTTGATCTCACAGAGATCTGCCTTCCTTTGCCTCCTGAGTGCTGGGATTAAAAGGCTTACTCTTCCATGCCTGGTTTTTGGCCACATTTTTAAAAAGAGGAAATATGAAAATTTCAGACTCTTTGGTACTAGGTCAAGAGACATAAGATATACAGAGATACCAGAGTGGTTTGGAGAGCCCTGATGTAGTTTGTAAGTACAGGATACTTAGTCCAAACCATCAGGAAGACACTTGTGGGAAATCTTAGCTAACTGGTCTACCAATAGCTACACAGCAGGGCCTGTGCTGTAGATTAAGGAAAAGGTTGGCCTTCAAATGGGTCATTGAAATCCCAACCTAGTTTACAGCTTAAAAACTTTCCCCAAAGATCAGAAAAATAGGCCAAAATGCCATATGCTCAACATTTTTCTGCTCCCAAGTGACAGATGTTGTTGAAGACAGGCTCCACAGGAAATGTTCTGGAGGCTTTGTCCCTTCGTTGTGTCTGTCCCACTGGCTGCCCTTTCACGGTGGCCTGACAAGTAGAAGCTGTAGCTGAGCATACAGCAGCAGCCTTCAACCACGGCTTGTCAGAACTACTGTGCTGTTCTAGAAGAAGCTCACACCATGTGCATGTACCATTTCCACAGCTTTTAGCTCAGGCCTTTTCTCAGATCACAAACACACATCTCAAGCCTTGGCTTGGAATGATTGAAGGTTAGAAGGCTGTCACCTGCAGCGCACATCTCTTGGGATTGTGAGGTATAGGTAAGCTCAGCTGGATGGCTGTGTGATGAACAACATTCTCATTGCCCTTCTCAGGAGTGTGAATTCTAATTGGTCTTGATAATAAAAGCCCAGAGTCAGATATTAGGAGGTGAAAGCTGAAATAGCAGAGAAACAGAGCAGCCAGCCACTAGTTCTTTGCTCTATAAATTCCTCAGACTGAATGTTGTCTCTACAAAACCTCAGACTGAATCCTGAGCTCCTGTCTCCTCCTGGCTTAGATTCCTCTTTCCACCCAGACATATCACTTCCTGTCTCCACCTCCCAAGGGCTGGGATTAAAGTTGTGAGCCACCACCACTTAACTCTGGGTCTCTTCTTTCCCAGGATGACCTTGAACTCACAGAGATCGGTTTGCCCCTGTCTTCTGAGTGCTGGGGTTAAAGGTGTGTGTCACTACTGCCTGACCTCTCTGACCTCTATGGCTAACTAGTGTGGCTAGCTCTGCACTCTGATCTTCAGGAAAGGACAGGATCTTGGCCCCTTGGGTCTGAGGATTTCGTAGAGGTAAGAACTAGTGGCTGCTTCTCTGATCCTTCAGCTTTCACCCCCAATTGCTGACTTCAGGTTTTTATTATTAAGACCAATTAGAATCCTTGTCACAGGAACCAGCACACATATTATGAAAGCCTTTTTCTACCCTTTGCAGTGACTCCCACATAATGATCATGTCAGACACAAGCAGTCACATTGTTACTTCTTGCATGTCCCTGTTCTTATCTCTCTTGGAGAGGTTCTTATTGTGCACATGGTACATGGGGGGTTTGCTCAGTTTGAATGCAGGGCCGTAGGCTATGCTGGTATTCTGAATTGCATCTCTGTTCTGGTACAACATTGTTAGAACAGCTGGGCAGTGGTGGTGCACACCTTTAACCCCAGAACTTGGAAGGCGGAGACAATCTCTGTGAGTTTGAGGCCAGACTGGTCTACAGAGTGAGATCCAGGACAGTCAGGACTGTTACACAGAGAAACCCTGTCTCAAACAAATAAACACCCAAATGATTAGAACATAGGAACACAATGGTAGGAGGAGGAGAAAAGGCTTACAAGACACGGGGACATGAAACCACAGAGGTCTGTTAAAAGAGATCCATATCTAAATTGGAGAGTTCTAAACTTTATGAGATGCCCAGACACTGATATGGGGTTCTCCTCTGTATGCTTTGAATGTTTTATTGCCATTGATTAATAAAGAAGCTGCTTTGGCCTATAGCAGGGCAGAATATAGCAAGGTGGGAAGTCCAAGAAGAGATAGAGGAGGAAAGAAGGCAGAGTCAGGGAGATGCCATGTAGCTGCCCAAGGAGAAAGATACCAGAAACTTACCACTAGAATGTTACTGGTAAACCACAGCCTTGCGATTATACACAGATTAATAGAAATGGGTTAATTTAAGATATGAGAGCTGGCTAGGAATATGCTTGAGCCACTGGCCAAACAGTGTTGTAATCAATATGGTCTTTGTGTGATTATTCAGATCTGGGTGGCTGGAAATGAAAGCACAGTGCCTGTTTACAAGTCACTGATTCAAGCCTCCTGAGTGCCGGCGTTCCCTGCACGTGCCACCTCACCTGGTCTGCTCTCTTTATCTTTAAACAGGGACCATAATCCCTATCACAGAGATAAGTTATGGTCATTACGGTGCTCAGATCCAGAGGACTAAGATAGGTGTGCACCACTGGACCTTGCCTTGAAAGAAGTGATAACATAAACCGTTGTTTTGAATTTAAATGATTTAAAATATTTATCATATATTTACAGAAAAGGAGATGCTAGAACATATGATGGTTCTCTTTTAAAATCGGAAGCTCTCCTATACTGGCCTGGTGGTTGTGACATTTATATTTCTACCAGTAGTGTAATATACTTCAATTTCTCCACATCCTCTTCAATACTTGTTATTATTCCCAATTTGTATTTATTTTTGTATTTGACTATTTCTGGTTGTAGTTTTGCATTTTTCTGAATAGTAGTTGTACTTTCGTGTCCCTTCTTATATGTTAGGGAAAATATTCAATTCTCTAGCTTGTTTTATTTTTAAAATGTGTTCACTTTAGTGAACTCACTAATAAAAACAGCACATATCTAGATTAAGGTAAACACTTAAATCCTGACATCAGGATCCCCAAAGATGTTTGCATTTCTATAGTTCCTACACTATGAACAATGATGCTAATTGTTGGTGGCGCACGCCTTTAATCCCAGCACTTGGGAGGCAGAGGCAGGCGGATCTCTGTGAGTTCGAGACCAGCCTGGTCTACAAGAGCTAGTCCCAGGACAGGCTCCAAAACCACAGAGAAACCCTGTCTTGAAAAACCAAAAAAAAAAAAAAAAAAAAAAAAAGAAAGAAAATGGGGTGAGGGTTGAGTTGTCGTGGTCTGGTACTAGCCCAGACCATACATTATTTCTCAGAACCAGAGGGGAGGCTTGGGATTAAAGACACAACTCACATGGCTTTTTCGGGAGGGAGATTCTCAATGATCCCTCATGAAATCCTAAGTTTACATCCTGAAAATTCCTTGTGTTTATTCTCCAAACAGCCTTTATGCCAAAATGTAAACTGAGGGTAAATTCATTAGCATTCTGTTTCCTAGGTAACCAGGTGAATGACTTTAGTCTCGTTCACATCTTTCTCTGCCCTCTCTGTCATATCTCCCTATCTTCCTGCTCTGTTATGTAGGCCAAATTAGCATCTTTATCCCAGGCATTCTCCAAATTACAAAGAAGGAGCAGAACAACATCCTGACCCTGGCGACAGCCTGTCTGTAAATGCTGGGTGACCACCTCTGTGTGGTAGGTGCAAACTGTGGCCTGAGATTCTGGTCGCCATACCATGTAGAAATATGAGTCAAGGCTCAATGGTTAAGAACATGACCAGAGACAACCTGGGTTCAGTTCCCAGAACCCAGATGTTGGTTTACACCCATCTGTAACCCCAGTTCAAGGGGATTCAATGTCCTTTTCTAGTTTCTGTGGTTACTTCATGCATGTAGTGCATAGACATACAGGCTGTACTAATTTTTTTATATCACAATAATACTGTTTCTCTGCTGACACAGTAAGCCAGATCAAGCCAAAGAGAAAAAGTAAAAGAACAGATTGTTTATTTGAGCAAAGCAACTTCCTGGTGAGCTCTCTAGTCCTAGAGATAGATGCCAGAGAAGTCACATACCCAAACTAAAGCAGGGAGCTTATATAGATTATAGGTGAGGGGTGATGACGTGTCGGCCATAAACTGGGTTTGTGCCCAAGTGTGGTCAAAAGTGACCACTTTAGGTGGGGACTTGGGTGGGTTGGCAACTTCAGGGGAGGAGCTGCCATGGCCACCATGAATGCAGAACTAGGCTGTTTGATGCTTTCCCTTGTTGGAGATTCTGGGTCTGGAGAGAGAAAGAGAGGAGAGAGAGAGAGAGAGAGAGAGAGAGAGAGAGAGAGAGAGAGAGAGAGAGAGAGAGAGAGAGAAATGGGGCTTTCCTGATGAAGCAGAAATGAGCAGTAGGTTTCAATTGAACATGTAGGAAATATCCATACACATCAGATAAAATAATTTAAAAGTAATGACCTGCCGTCAGCACTGCAGACAAATCTCATTAAAGTATAAAAGAGGAAAATGGGGTGGATATAGATGTGAATGTGATTATCAACTAGACACCATTTACACATGCCATAGAATATAATCCATTCTTAAATATATGAGAAAATCCTTTCATGTGGTCTGGAGAGAAGGCTCAGTGTTGTGAGATATTTGTACACTGTGTGGAGATGTGTCAATGTGATTGTCTTAATAAAAAGCTGAACGACCAATAGCTAGGCAGAAGAAGTTAGGTGGGGTTTCTGGGCAGAGAGAGGAACTCGGTTAGAATCTGCTGAGGCAGAAGCCAGCCAGACACAGTGGGAGTTTAATGTACAGATGGGGGAGTGGTAAAGAGACATGTGGAAGAGTGTAGATGAATAGATGCAGGCAGATTTGAATTATAAAAGCTAGTTGGGAACAAGCCTAGGCAAAAAACCAGATTTCATAATTAATAATAACTCTCCATGTCATTATGTGGGGACTGGCGGTCCAGAGAAAGTCTGACAAGAAAGACTAGCTACAGTTCGGTGGTCAAAGGACATGTTGCTCTGGCAGAGGACTCAGGTTTAATTTCCAGCACCCACATGGTGGCTCACAACCATCTGTAACTCCAGTTCCAGTGAATTCAGTGTTCTCTTCTGAACTCCATGGGCACTAGGCACTCATGTGGTGCACAAACATACATGTAGACAAGACGCTCCACATAAAATGAATGAATATAAAAATAAAATAACGGGATATTTTGAAAAATGTTATCATACAAATAGAATAGTAAAAAGAGCTCATCTTCACATCTCTCCAGACCTTGGGCAGGCTTCATCTGTCACCTGTGTGTTCAGAGAAGAGGCAGGGAGAACCTACGTGGGTTATAAAGGACCTTTTTTATTGAAAGGAAAACTCAGTCATGTCACCAGAAAAGCTGGTGTTTGACCCAGCTACCACACTCACTAGGACTTACTACCAAGTAAACCCACTAACTGAATAACCACACCTCAGAGGGTCAAGGTCACACCAGACAATAAAGGAAGCAACCCAGCTGCCAGTTCTGCACAGAAGAACGCCCAATATGAAAGCTGCCCAGTGCTCAGGGGTCCCAACACATCCTTTAGGGACTATATCCTTTTAAAGATTGGCAAGTGGGTTTCAGCCAGATACCTGAGGCCATGGGGAACAACACACTGTTCTGGTCACTGTTTTCTCAAGCTGGACTGAGGCACGTCCCTGAAACACAAATAAAAATCTCCCAAGTGACTTGAGTTTACATAAGGACTTTACCTCCAGCTCTGAAACGTCTGACTCCTTAAGGAGATCCTGCCTTCCTCTCCACAGTAAAGGACAGGGCAGGGGCTGGAGGGGAACAGAGTTCCAGTTCTTGGAAAGACACACAACCCAGAGACCTTGACTGACAGTAAAGGAAAAGCTAAGCTGCGGAGACTGCAGGGGATGATGACTCAATGCGTAAGCGAGGACTTACCTCTGGTGTTCAAGTATGAGGATTTACATTCAGATCTCAGGCTGCACAGGTGCCCATAACCCTATGGCTGGAGCAGCAGAGGTTGAAATTCTTACCCTAGGGCCCACCATATGCTTTCCAACTAGGATGTTGGGTCCTTTTAAAGAAACTGAACAGAGACCTGCCAGAGTCCAGCTCCTGTGGGGTTCAGGTCCTGAAGAGGAGGTGCGGGGTTGGCCAAGGGAAGGAGACCGACGTGACCTGAGGGTGTGTTGGGATGGCTGCCTGTTTATTGAAAAAAGCCTGCGCCTATTATGCTCTATAATTGCACAATATAATTGCAGACTCAGTGAGTCAGGGATGAAAGTGGCCAGCCCCCAGACAAAAGTGGTAAATTCATCAAGTATGTAAATGCCTGTTCTCAAAGGTTCATTAGTCATTGTAAGGGGCACAAGTTCCTCCTACCAGAGATAAGGAGAAAGACTGCTCTTAGCAAGCAGTAACTTTCCTCAAGCCCCTGAGGGAGTGGAGGCCCTTTTCCAGAGGCCTGATCTTGGGAAAGGACACCCTTGGGGATCAGACACTCCACTACAGTTTAAGAGCAGTTTTCCTTCCTCAAGGGGCATGGTGGTACTGCAAACACTGAGCTGTTCCCTAATTGTGTCCCTTTGTGTCTTAGTCTTACTATATGGGCCTGTTCCCTGCATATGCACTCAGAAAGGGAAGGTTCTGATGTCTTTTTTTTTAAAATTTATTTATTAATTAATTAAAGATTTCTGTCTCTTCCCCACCGCCGCCTCCCCTTTCCCTCCCCCAATCAAGTCTCCCTCCCTCGTCAGCCCAAAGAGTAATCAGGGTTCCCTGCCCTGTGGGAAGTCCAGTAAGGTGAGGACCGCGAGGGGGGCACCCACACACTGAGACAATGGGGATGTTCTATTGGGAACTCACCAAGGCCAGCTGACCTGGGTCTGAAAAAGCCTGGGTTAAAACCGGTCTCGGTGAACATAGCGGACAAGGAGGACTACTGAGACCCCAAGAACAATGGCAATGGGTTTTTGATCCTATTGCACCTATTGGTTTTGTGGGAGCCTAGGCAGTTAGGTTCTGATGTCTTGTTCTTCCTTTATACAGTATCATTCTGCTCTCTCTATACTTATTAACTGAACTCTTGCCCTTAACGGTCCAAGCTCTGGATCTGGAATGCATGCCCTTCATACTTGGGGTTAGGTGTGCCCAGTTAGCAAATCTCCACCCTTCCTTTTCTCCAGGAGGGCACAACGGGGATTCCTGTGTGCAGATATGATTCTACGGTGGCAGGGATTTTTTTTCCAAAGAATTATTTAAAGAAGCTACCATTTTATACATTTTCATCCTTCAAAGTCCTCACAAAATTTCCCAAATGAAAAAGCATAATAGAACTCCCACAACACAGTGAGAATCATTAAAGTCTGGCTACACAGGATGGCTGCCTATGTATTGAAGAACTAACGACTCTCAGTTGCCTGAATAATGGGGCTGTACTATCTACTCAACAGATGTGCAGGACAACTGTCACTGTTTCACAGCAGCTCCATCCCTGAGAGCCACAATCAAAACAAAAGTCTTGCCAGATGGCCTTGGTTGGTCTGGGAGCTCACCACTAGACCAGGCTGACCCTGAACTAGGATAGCCACCTACCTCTGCCATGCTGGCATTAAAAGCGTTCAGTACCACACTCAACCTCAACTAGATTTAGCTGAGTCCGCAGCAGCCACCTTTGATGATGGCTTGTTAGAGCCACTCTGCTGTTCCAGGAGCTCCCTGTGCACATACCATCCTTCACAGGTTTCCTTTACACACACCCAGAGGCACAAAAAAGGTCACATCTTTGCTTTAAAGACTGAGGGCTAGAATGCAGCCTCCAGTTTGTGAGGCCTGGGCTGGGTGGCATCGCCTTATAAAGGAAGGCTGTTCTTTGAAGCCTGTTCCTACTCTTCACAATTTCTCCCCACTAGCAAGGCACGATGGCACACACAATCCTAGCCCTGGGGAGGCAGAGGTAAGCTGAGTTTTGAGGCTAGCCTGGTCTACACAGCAAGTTCCAGGAGAGTCAGAGCTGCACAGTGAGACCCTGTCTCAAAGACAAAACAACAAAAGATTAAAAAAAAAAAAAAGAAATTATTGCCCACTTTATGATTAAGTCAGACATAAGTAGCGATGCTGCGTCTTGTGTTACTGCTCTTGTACTAAACTCGGGGTTATTTTACTGGGGATGGAGTGGCTCAGAGTTGGCATTTTGAACCCAAGTCCTTCATTCAGCCTGTTAAGCGACCATCCCCGGGCTACCAGTCCTGCTAAAGTATACTTGCAATGTAGCATCCTAACCTAAAATACTCAAAAACCTAAAGCTTTTCAACATTTAACATAATGCCAGAAGAAAAGAATTCGTAACTCATGTGGCTTCACTGATTACGGTCGTTGGCTCATGTATTTGAATACTTGGTCCCCAGTTGATTGGAAGGATTAGACGTGCTAACTAGAGGTAGGCTTTGCGAGTTCAAAAGCCCAGCCACTGCTCCAGCACCACGTCTGCCCATTGCCATGCTCCTTCCCATGATGGTCATAAACTCATCCTCTAAACTGTAAGCCCCCCCCAACTTTTTCCCCTATAAATTGTTTTGGTCATGGTGTTTTCCCACAGCAACATAAAAGTAACGAAGGCAGCTCATGGCATAAAATAAACACGAAACTCCTTTGTCCCAAGAATTTTGTTCCCAATTCAACCCAAATTTGAAGTCACAGGATGTCAAAGGCCCTAGAACTAATGCTTGAAAGTCATACATTTGTAGCCCATATGCTCAGTGTTACTGACTTCCTTCTTTTCTTTTTTGAGATAGGGTTTCTAAGTAGCTATAGAGCCAGTCCTGGAACTCGCTCTGTAGACAAGGCTGGCTTCAAACTCAGAGATCTGCCTGCCTCTACCTCCCAAGTGCTGGGGGATTAAAGGCGTGGGCATGTTACTGATTTCTTATCTCTTTTCATATTTTGTCAAGAAGCTTCCACTTGAGTTCATAAAACAGCTCAAGAACATCTGGTGTGAAAAGAGTAACTACTCAACTTCAACATTCAGAACACCAGAGATGCATGCACTCTGAGTATCACAAAAGTTTATTTAGCAAAAAGTTTTTTTTGTTGTTGTTTTTTTGTTTTTTAATGAAAATGTACATGACCCAATTCTACACCCAAGTCAAACAGTCCTTCGGGGAAGTATGTGGACTCCTCTGCTGAACAGCCATTGTTTAGACTCTTTCCAAAGCTTCTAACATGATGATGCTGTTTCCTCGTATGACCTAGAGAAAAGTCAGTTGAAAATAATTCATCTAAAAGACAAATAATACTTTTCTAACATGACACATCAGTGAGGCTTTTCTCAAGCCACAGGAACCAAGTTAAAGTTACTTATCTTATTCATTCATTCTCGATATAGGGTTTCTCTATAGCTTTGGAGCCTGTCCTAAACTAGCTCTGGTAGACCAGGCTGGCCTCGAACTCAGAGATCTACCTGCCTCTGCCTCCCGTGTGATGGAATTAAAGGCGTGCGCTACCACCGCCTGGCTGGGACCAAGTTAATTTTTAAATCAAGACACGAGTGAGGGGGCTGGAGAGCTGGCTCAGAGGTTAAGAGCATTGCCTGCTCTTCCAAAGGTCCTGAGTTCAATTCCCAGCAACCATATGGTGGCTCACAACCATCTGTAATGGGGTCTGGTGCCCTCTTTTGGCCCGCAGGCATACATACAGAATATTGTATACATAATAAATAAATAAATAAATATTAGGGGGCTGGAGAGATGGCTCAGAGGTTAAGAGCACTGACTGCTCTTCCAGAGGTCCTGAGTTCAATTCCCAGCAACCACATGGTGGCTCACAACCCTCTGTAATGAGATCTGGTGCCCTCTTCTGGCTAGCAAGCATACAGAGAAAACACTGCATACAAATAAATATAATCTTAAAAAAAAAAATAAATCTTAAAAAAAAAAAGAGACGAGTGAGGTATGGTGGCACACACCTTTAATCCCAGTAACTCAGAGGCAGAAGGGTCTCTCTGAGTTCCAGGCCACCCAGGGATGCACAGTGAAATACTGTTTTAAGGAAAACAAACAAAAAACAAAAGCAACACGAACAAGAAGTAAAGCACCAAGTCTCCCAGGCCTGTCAGAAGAGACTGGAACCATGATATCAGGGCTGGAAAGTAATGATTAACTTTATGAGACGTCAAGTCATTGTGACTTAGCTTTTGGGAACCAGGGTTACAGGATTGTGCCAACCGCCAGCTGTTTCTTCATCTTTAAACAGGGCCAATCAATTTTATACCCCTGAGAATAGCAATCATTATTATTATTGCACTAAGATTCTGAGGGGTAAGATTAGAGGTGTGCATCACCACACTGAGCTCTGAAATAAGCAATACCATAAGATTTTAATCTAAAATAATGTAAAAAAACATTTAAAATACATGAGTAAAATAGTAAAAGGGGCTACCTTTACCCTGCTACTACCAGCCTGAGCAAAACCAAACAGTCCAAGGGGCTGGGCACTGAGCTCAGTGGCTGAGGCCCTACTGTCACCTTAGATGTTAGAATGAAAATGGTCCTTACAGGCTCAGAGGACATGCACGGGCTTTGAGGTTTTACAAGCTCAAGCCAGGCCCAGTGTCAAGCTCTCTCCCTGTTACATATGGATCCAGATATAGAACTCTCAGTTACACACTATTGTCTGTCTATATGCTTCCTGTAATGATAATAGACTAAATCTTTGAACTGTAAGCAAGACCCAATTAAATGTTCTCCTTTAGCAGAGTTGCTGTGATCATGTTGTCTCATCAGAACAATAGAAACCCTAACTAAGATGGGGGAGTAGGGAGAGAGGATATGACTTATCACAAGAATGTCCTTGTACAAATCTAGGCGCACCACTTATGAGGACTATGGCATATAAGACATGCATGTCCTACAATTTAAATACCGTGTCTTACTGAGGAACACATAAACCTTTCTTTTGTGGCCACAGGACTACTGCTTAATGAATGTGGGAAAGTCCATGTCTAATATGAAAGCTCAGTTGCATATGGTGGCTGCTCAAACCTGTAACCCCAGCCCTTTCAGAGCTTGGAGGAGTACCCTGAGTTCCAGGCCGTACAGCCAGACCCTTATCTTACCCACCCCCTTTCTGGTTTATCTTATTTTCTGTCACCCTTATTTTACCCACCCGCCTTTCTGGTTTATCTTATTTTCTGTCATAAATGGCTGTCATAATGTTTAGCATCCATGCCAAGTATGCAAAGTAGTGGCCTGTGTGTGCTACGTAAGTAAGTATTATAACACTGAGGTACATTTGTGGGCCCCAAACCTGTATTTTTCCTGATTACTTATTTTATATTAAAGTTTTTTATTACATGAAAGTTTTGGCTGCATGTCTGGTGCCCAAGTAGGTCAGAGGAGGGCACTAGATACCCTGGAGCTGGGGTTAAGGATGGTTGGCAGCTGCAGCGTGGGCGCTAGGAATCAAAACCCAGCCCTTTGCAAGATCAACAAGTGCTCTTAAGTGCTGAGCCAGGGGCTGGAAAGTGGTTCACAATACTGGCTATCAGCACCTCCAGTTCCAGAGGATCTGACACTCTCTTCTGGCCTCCATAGGCACCAGGCAAACGCATGACACACAGATATACACACAGGCAAAACATCCATATACACCAAATAAAAATAATTAAACAAATAAAAACAGCCAAGCCATTTTGGCCAACTCCTGAAACCTGTATATTATCAACAAGATATCCTGGGGTATCATATGTGTGTTAGAGAATTTTTACTGTAATCAGATCTGGCTACGAATGGTCATGTCTTATAGGACAAAGTTCAAAAATGGTTTCCATTACTAGCTGTTTCAAGACCTATTCTGAGAAGGCTCTGCAGAGATGAGATTTTATCTAGAGGTAGCTGGAATATTATCACAGTTGAATGTGTCCATAGATAAAAGGAAATTCAGAGTCTCAATCTTTCCTTTTATTTGCCTTTCATTGGATAACTAACTTGGATTTAATCCGAGAAGTTGATAAGTGAAGTGAAGACATATTAAACAAAACCCTGACATCCACCTTTACTTACCACCATGCCGATGTTATTCTGTTGTCCACTAGTTGCCATCTCCACACACTCATCAATGACAAGATTCATAAAGGGATCAAAGCCCCGAAGTATTCCTTGTACATGTCTGCCACCATTTAACTTCACTGTAAGAGGAAAAGTGTCAAAAAAGCCCTTAACTGTCAACCATCCATCACATATCAGGGAGGAAAAGAAAAGTTGTTGGAATGTGTGACCACTACCCCATACCCTTACTATCTGCCCAACACCAGCCTAATGTTTTAGTTCTTCCTTTCCTACATTTTAGCCTTTAGGACCTATGAAGTCATTACATGTGATGTCTCATGACTATAATCCCAACACTTGGCATAACGAAGGAGGGCTGATTCACAAGGAGTCTGAGACCACACAGTAAGACCCTGTGTCAATGACTCCCCACCGACAAAGCTTCCCCAATATACATAAGTAAAGACCTATTATCTTTACACAAAGGAACCAAAATTCCAAATAGCAGGGTTCAAGGTTAAGAGCTGTTGTATTGTAGATTAGAGAATTAAATGAAGGTTAAAACCCCTGTATTTTAAAATTTCAATATACTTCATGCATGGGTCAGGTAAAGGCTGTATTTTCTACATATTCACAAAAAACAGCAATTGCTGCTTGCCTGATATCCTTGGTAGCTTGTTTAAAGAAAAAACAGTTGATAAAGTTTCAAATATCACAACATTGGCAACTAACTCCCAATTCTGATGCCAGGGAGGCACAGATGATATAAAGTATTAGGTATTGGCAATTGGAAATTAGGCAAAAAAAAAAAAAAAAAAAAAAAAAAAAA
>NW_026068039.1:1385161-1402581 GCF_014885135.2 Alexandromys fortis | reverse complement strand
ATTTGTGTACTTTAAATTTATATTGTCTCCAAAGATTATATATTGCTAAGACAAAAAGAAACAGAGAAATTAAGTTGGTGAGAAACTTACATGATAACTTCTTGTCCATAAATCTGAAAAAGCAAGAGTAAAAATTATGACCTACTTAAAAAAGTATAAAAAAGCACAGAATCAGCTAAATTAAAATAATATTTTGGGGCTAGAGAAGATGGCTCAGGTGTTGATACTCAGGAGCTTGATATTCCTCCAGAAGACCTGAGACCAGTTTCCAACACCCATGCCAGGTGCTTCATCACCACCTGTAACTTCAGCTCTCGAACATCCCAGGGCATCTGCGCTGCACACACCTCAATCTCAGTACTCGGGAGGCAAAGGCAGGAGGATCTCAGGTTCAAGGCCAGCCTGGTCTACAGAGCAAGTTCCAAGACGGCTGTTACAGCAGACTCCATCAGCTCCAAGACTTACTAGTGACAACAAATTTTAAGAACTAGAGAGATGGCTCAGAGGTTAAGGGCACTGGCTGCTCTTCCAGAGGTCCTCAGTTCAATTCCCAGTTACCACATGGAGGCTTACAATCATTTATAATGAGATCTGGTGTCCTTTTTTTTTGGCATGTAGGCAAACATGCAGGCCGAACACTGTATACATAATAAATAAAATCTAAAAAGAAAAATATAAAAGAAAAAGAGGTGGAAAGGGGAATGCACTCAGGACAGGGAGCTCAACTTGGAAACTACTGAGATAATTGGTTAGACGTGATTAAGAACCACTTTGTTATGCTAAACTAGGAGCAAGTGGTAGAAGAGGGACTTATGAGAAAATAAAAGAGGCAAACCTACAGTATTTTACAATTCCTAAAATCTAAGGATGAGAAGAGGAAGGCACCAAACTTCAGGGAACAGGGAATAAAGTTCAGGAGTAGAGCAGCAAGCATAAGGCCCTGCCTCAATCACAACACCACAAACCAACCAACCAAAGTCAAAACACAACTAATACAGACACAATCACTAGTTCCAGTCTCTGAAAGGCCCAAGTACATCTGTAAAGACTCAAAGGACATTTAAGATTACAAGTACAGAACAGTTTTTTTTTTAACCAATGATCATTTTTTGCCAATTCCAACGAATCCAGAAAATATAAGACTTCATGCACGAGCTCGTTAATAAGACCAACAGTGCAGGGTAATTTCTGCTTTTTAAAATGTCCACATTATGGTTTAATAGATCTTTAACAGATCCAACTAAAAATGAAGGTTTCAGATAGAGGTTTCTTTGATAAAAAATGTGCACTCAAATACAAAATTAGTAAATGTGACCTTTTCCGTGCACTGGCGTCTTTACAGGACCAGTAATAAACAGGCTATACATAAAGCAGATTATGTGGCCAGATAAACGACCCAGTATTAATCTTGCACCCTGCAGAATCTCAGCCTTACATATGCGACAGGCTCAGGCCAGTAAGTAGTGTCCGAGGAGACCAAAGCTTTAAACTAGGTCCTGTTGAACTCACTGATGTCTTACTGGTTGATTTTACTGAGCACAGATTAAAAATATGCAAAAACTAGCTGTCTCTGATTAGAAAACGGATGTTCTTCTACGGACTTATGACCAGGACAAGATACCACACAACATTTAAATTTCACTTGCATGCAAGAAGGCAAGTAAGTGTGTTTATGCATCAGAAACCTAATTCTTGGGGCTGGCGAAATGGCTCAGCACTTTCCGCTTTCTAGAGAACACGAGTTTGGCATTAAGTACCCACGCCAAGGAACTCACAACCTCCCGCAACTAACTACTGCTCCACGGAATCTGGATCAGAAGTCCTCTCTGGCCTCCGTAGGCACTGCACCCACGTGCACAAACATGTCTGTGGGCATCAAACACACACACATACACACGTAAAAAAACTTCACTATAAACTTAAAAATTTTTACAAAGAGAAAAGAAAGAGGAACGGTACTTCCAAAAGTTCAAAAAAATACAAATACATTCTGTTTATGCCAGGGTCTCACTTTTTAAGCCTAGACTGTCCTGGAACGCGCGGTAATCTTCCTGCCTCAACCTCCTGAGTATTGACCCTCTGTGTAACAGCCCTAACTCTCCTGGAACTCGCTTTGTAGACCAGGCTGGTCTCGGTCTCCCGAGTGCTGGGATTAAAGTAGTGAGCCACCAAGTCCGGCTTCCCAAAAGCACTTTAAAAAATAATTTATTTCATGTGCATTGGTGTTTTGCCTGCATGGATGTCTGTGTGAGGGTGTATGATCTTGAGTTAGAGCTGTGAGCTGCATGTGAGTGATGGGAACTGAACCCTGGTCCTCAGCAAGAACCGTTGAGCCATCTCTCCAGCCCGTCAAATGCACTTTTTAAAGCTGTGAGTTTCTGGTTCCTCAGAGGAACCATGCGCCTCGGTGTAGACTGCTGCCTTGGTCCCTAAACCAGATAGCCCTCTGGCCGCCGCCTTTGGAAGGCGGAGAACCGCCACTGCGGTAACCATGCCGACCGGACTTCAGGGCCACTTCCGGCACCCACGAGCGCCGGGACCTGCGGGCGCAGCCCAGGCAAGGCGGGAGGAGGGTTCGCGCGGCCTCGGCCGGGTGGGCATTACTCACTTCTTCAGTTCGGGAGGGTGGGCCTTGCTCATGGCTGCTCTTCAGCGGGCTCAGCACGACGGAAAGGAGCGGGCGGCCTTACAGACGCACGCGCGGCAGAACGGGCGCGGATGTCTGACGTCACCGCCGCGCGAGGCAACCGCTTTCCGGTAAGCATTACTTTCGTCTCGCGATACTGAGAAGACCGCCTGAAGCAGAGCCGCGCTTCCGGTCGCGTTGTGACTGGCCAGGACTGAGAGGCGGTGCCTCAAGTAAGCGGCTTTTGTGTGAAGTTCAAACGGCAGGTTCCGCGCTACTCTGAGTGTCACTTTTTAAAATTCTTCCCTTTCCTTTTTTCTTTCTATTTACATTTTCGTTGTTTCTCCTCCCTTTTCCTCGCTCATCCCGTTTTTGGTGGAATTGATGCGGGCGTCTGGCTTGCCGTGTAGTCGACGCTGGTCTAGAACCCGTCTTGTCTCTGCCTCCCGTGTTTACAGGCTGCTGCACCACGCAGCCCTTTGTTTGCTAAGTGTACCCAGGCGAAGGTGACGGCTCCTGCAGCACCCACATTAACGAATGGCTTCTCTGCACCAGCAGCGGAAGGGGCCGAGGCTGACTAGGATGTGAATCCAGAGCCTGCAGCCCGCAGTTCCAACACTGCCTCCCGAGCCCCATTTGGCACATCTCGGTCCCTGCACATAAAATGCATGCGAACCATATGCAAGTCCTGAGGTCTTGCGCCTGCCTCTGCCTCGTGTCCTGGGGATAGATAAAGGTGTGCACCTTCTCGGGATGGCGCTGTCCTCAAGTGAACATCCCCAGACATGCTGTCCACAGATTTGTTGGCTGGAGGCAGCTCTTCAGCCGAGGTTCCTAACCGTGTGACTAGTTTGTGTCGTTGACCAAAATTAACCAGCACCAGGAGTCTTTAAACTATGTACTCTTCCCACCACTTGGTGTGTTAGTTTGAACTAGAAAACGAACGTTCAAACAACTCAGCTTTCTTGACGTCTCTGTATGTAGTCCAGGCTGTCCTCACACCAGGGCAATCATCCTCCCCTCAACCTATGCACCCCGATCTTTTTTTTTTTTTTTTTCTGGAGGCGCTTTTGAGACAGTGTCTCTGTGTAGGCCTGGCTGTCCTCAAACTCAGAGATCTGCCTCCCGAGTGCTGGGATTAAAGGTGTGTGCCACCACCACTTGGCTCTGGGTATCTTTTCTGTATTAACAGACTTCAAGCTATGATACTCTGACTTTCCCTTAATGCTACCCATCTGCTACTATGCACTCTCAGGATGTCTTAAAATTCAGAGGCATACTGACATATCACTACCCACTAGGAAAGAGTTGGAGACAATGAAACTTTATTTAAAAACAAAACCACATGGAAAATATATTGCAGGCTTGACAGCAAATTGACAAGTATTATCACTGTTTCAAGTAATTAATTGGTATAAATACAACATAGTACTTATCCAAAAGATAAGGTGCCATGTTGGGGCAGCAACACTGCACTGCAAAACCCCAGGCAAAAATGGCATTTGGTAAGTTGTGTGCCTCTCTTGCTCTATAGTGGTCCTAGTTTTCCTTGGCCCAAATTGGTTGGTTTTAGGTCTTGTTGCTAGAGGATTACCTCCAAAAGGCTCTGTGAATTCAGGGAGCGGAAGGAGTAATACTGGGTTTGGACTTTTACTTTGTAAAATTTAGGTTTTCCAAACCTAGTACATCTTAACAGTTCTCATATGACTCTTTACTCTCAGCTACTGGTATGTGACAATCACATCCCTTGTTCTTCATGGAAATGTGTCACTTTGCACAGAAGTCATAGAAGGAAGCTGTTTCCTATGTACTGTGATACTGCCCTCCTTCAGGGGCTTCCAGAATTGACAGAATTTGAGTAAGTGGACTTTCCCATCTTGATGGCCAAAGAGTACAAGGAGCCTTCAGAAATTATTCAAGCTACTCTCCCTCCTGTATCTTAAACCCATTTTGTGCCCTTGCATATAAGACAAAGGAACCCCTTTCCTCCCTCTAAAGTGGGTGTTGTTTTGAAGCACATGCCAAGTGTGGGGACACTTGTGGGAAACAGGAGCTTGGTATCAGACACACCTTTCCTCAAACTTTACCAGCAGGTTGAAGGAAGCTCAGATGTCTGTGTAGTGAGAATCTGAGCCTTTGGTAAAAGGGCAATCTCTACTGCCAGAACAAGCATCTGCACACGAAAATTTAGGATCTAGAATTCTCCCCTGTGCTATATGTCATCCGAATTTCAGCACCAGCTTCTTTCCACTTCACCTTCTAAGATTCAGATGCAAAGGAACTGGTGTCCAGAGGTGAGCAGCATTTGCCTGGAACTTGCTGTGTCCTGAGTTTTCCTCATTTATAAACTTGCTTAACAGATTAAACTTCCATTCTTCCTTCTAAATAGCGTGCCCTCAGACCCATGGTCACTGGCAAACAATTTTATTTCTCGATGGATGACAGAGACTCCTTCATCTTTTTGGTCATTGTTGGGATGAGGTGCATGTGGTCATCCACACACTTGGCCACACAGCTATCCAGCTGTCGCTTCACCTGCTGCTCTTTATTTCCTGCATCTATGGAGTCTTTGGCTTTGTCACTGCAATGCATGGTGCACCGGGCCAGACGGTCCTGTGGTGAGGAGGAAGAGAGAGAAGGCTGAGAGGTTGGCTTCCACTGTCTGGTGTTGGTCCCACGTTAGGTCTTGGGTTACAGGTTTCATACAGATCTCTCTGCCAGTTACTAAGTACAATATTTTCTTAGCTAAAACAGAAGGTACCATTGGGAAGGAACTGTTAGAAAGTAAGAGGATTGAAAAAAAATGAATTATATTCAAGACGCTAGCAGCAAACAAAAGACTACTGTTAAATTTCTTTTTCTTCCATTTTTTTCATGTGTATGGTGTTGTGTGTTTTTATGCGTGTATCTGTGGACATAGAGGCCCAAGGTACCATCCTCCATGTTTTTCTACATATTCAGTGGAGCAGGGTCTCTCAACCAGACCCAGAGCTCACTGATATGGTCAGTCTTGCTTATCAGCTTGCTCTAGATAGTCCCTGCTTCTGCTTTCTGAGGCTGGAATTACAGGTGGGCTGCCATGCCAAAGAGACAATGGTTTTTTGTAAACTGAACTCTGGGCATGTTTGTGTGGCAAGTGCTTTAACCCCTGAATCATCTCCCTAGCAGACATTTTAATTCTTTAATGTTTGTCCTTGGTACAGAAAAACAATTCAAACATTTGTCAGGCATCTATTATATGCCAGGCTTTCTTCTAACATGAAATACAGAAACAACCAAGGCATAACTGTTCCTGCTCACATGGAATTTACAGTCCAGAGTAGAGGCGTTAAGAAGAGAGTGGGATATGTGTCAGAAGCTCAGGAGTGAATGTAAGTAAGCAGTCAGGGGTATCCAACATTTTGGCTTCTCTTGGCCATACTATTATCTATAAACTTTATGCTCTGGAAGTGTAAAACTACCAGGCATGGTGGCACATGCCTTTACTCCCAATACTTGGGAGGCAGAGGCAGGTGGATCTCTGCGTTCCCAGTCAGACTGGTTTATAGAGTGTTCTAGGACAGCCAGGGTTATAGAGAAACCCTGTCTGAACCTCCCCTCCAAAAAAATAAAAAATAAAAAAAAGATAGCAACCACATATGCAAAATGTCTCATAATAGATTTATAATTTTATGTTGGGCTGTATGTGACCCAGAGGCTACAAGTTGGGCATCGCTGCTGTAGGATATTAACAGTTATGAGTGCTATGATTTTCTGTCTCTTTAAGAGACAAGCCATGCCAGCTCCCCCATCCTCTGAGGCAGGCTGATCTTCAGCTTCCGGCCTCAGCTCGCTCTCTTTTCCATCTTCCTCTCAGAGGCAGCTTCGCATCTGCCTCTCCCCCAACCCTTCTCCTTTCCCCCTTCATAACTCCCTGAATAAATATTCAACCTCACTCTGCAAGTCGTGTCTATCCACGTCTCTGTCTTCTGCCCGCCTGCCATGTGTCTCCCTGCCTGGGACCGGCAGCCGGCAGCAGTCTCTGCCTGGGACTGGCTGCTCCCAGAGCCCGCTGTCTGCCGCCACATGGCCCTCTACCACTATTTGGGACCTATAGCATTTCTGCTGCCTACTGCTGTTGGGGATCTTGAAGCATTTTTAGAAAAAATATAAAAATGAGAAAAGAAGTCAGGACTTAGGGCTGGAAAGATGGCATAGTGGTTAAGAGCACTGGCTGCTCTTCCAGAGGTCCTGAGTTCAATTCCCAGCATTCACATGGTGGTTCACAACCATCTGTAATATGATCTGATGTCCTCTTCTGGTGTGCACGACAACAGAACACTCATGTACATAATACATAAATAAATAAAAAAGCCAGGACCAATGCGGGTCTGTGTGCTCTACTGGGCAGAGGCTGGAAGCGGGCAAATACAGCAAAGGAAGCAGAGACAAATGGCCTGGAAGGTGGAAAACCAGGAGTGAGGTGTCCTGTGGTCAGACGGTTAAAGTGCTTAAAGGAGGAGAGGGAATTACTGTGTAGATAGTCAAGGCGGAGGGCTGAGTACTGACTGCAGACCTAGTCCTGTGGGTACCGAGTGCGAGTTAGCAGGCTTCACTTCACTTCAGTGACTAAAGTGAAGGAAGGACAAACTCATATAGCAGCCCAAGAACGAACTTTCTAAAGATCTCATCTGGAAGTTTCTCAAAATGAAAAAAGGAGCAATGCTCTGCTGTTAATTCCTCACAATGCCTGGGCCTTTGAAGAGTTTTACACATCAGAGTGTGAAAGTGTATCCTGTAGGGCCCCGGTCTACCCCTGCTCCTGTGGTAACTTGAGGACAGTTTCTGGTCAGCCAGCTAACACATTCTGTTTTTGTGCTTCCTCAGCCCTGCCTGGTGATTACCTATAGGGCATTGTTTACTCCATGTTGGGTGTGGCAATTTCCACCTGCCTGGAGGGGAAATCCTTGTACAGCAGCTAGGTATTTAAGGATTTTCCCAAAGTTGAATAAACAGCATTCAGCTGATCTCCTGGTCTCTTGTGTGTGTTATTTCAATCTCCAGGCCCTTGCCTGGCTCGCGTACAGTACAGTGGCACGCTAACTGTACCAAGAGGGTAACACAGAATCGGGTGTTTGTTACAGTATCCCACGTTAGGTGTAACTGTGGGGTGAATGGAACCCCATGCTACTGGATGAGTGCTTCCAACCCCACAAAATACACTTAGAGGAAGGGAGAAAAATGAAGGTATGGACAGTTTTTGTTCCAGGAGGGAAAAGGAGATTTTTTTTTCTTTTTTTTTTCGAGACAGGGTTTCTCTGTGGCTTTGGAGCCTGTCTTGGAACTAGCTCTGTAGAGCAGGCTGGTCTCGAACTCACAGAGATCCGCCTGCCTCTGCCTCCCCGAGTGCTGGGATTAAAGGCGTGCGCCACCACCTCCGGGCCGGGAAAAGGAGATTTTTTTTTTAAAAAAAATATTTATTTACTTATTATGTATACAATATTCTGTCTGTGTGTATGTCTGCAGGCCAGAAGAGGGCGCCAGACCTCATTACAGATGGTTGTGAGTCACCATGTCGTTGCCGGGAATCGAACTCAGGACCTTCAGAAGAGCAGGCAATGCTCTTAACTGCTGAGCCATTTCTCCAGCCCCTGGAAAAGGAGATTTTATAGCACACTGTAGGGGCCTGGTGTAACAGGTTTGTAATCCCAGCAGGTGGGAGGCAGACACAGTTGCATTGCTATGAATTTCAGGCCAGAGCAGAGACCCTGTCTCAAAAACCTGTAGAATACTAATGCTTTTTATGACTGAGTTTTCTGTACTACAGAAGCCTCTCTCCAGGTGTCCTAAATAGAGGATGTTCTGGGGAGGGTTTAAGTTCATAAATATTGTGAAGGTCTTACTCTAGTCTGCACCTTTTAAATTGTGTGTGCACATGTAACTGGCATGTGTGCTGTTTCATGCCTATAATGTCAGAGGACAACTTGTGGAGCTGGTCCCTCCTTCTATCTTTATGTGGATTCTGGGACTCAAACTCAGGTTGCAAGGCTTGTGTAGCAAGTACTGAGCTAGCCAATAATCTGCATCTTTTAAAGACTTAATACCTTAGTCAACTTTTCAGGAAATTACATTATTTTAAAAATGAATCAAAGAAGAGGAACTCGTGAGGTCCCACTCTTACCTGAGGAGCTAAGCTTTTTCTTTCTTTTTTTATCCTGGAACTTGCTCTGTAGACCAGGCTGGTCTAGAACCCAGAGACTCTCCTGGTCCTGCATCCTGAGTGCTGGGTTTAAAGGGGTGCACTACCACTGCCTGGTCGGTAGTTATTGTGTACAACGTGTGTGTAGGAACCTGCAGAGCTCAGAAGAGTTGTCATATCCCATGCAATTGGAGTTGCAGATGGCTGTGAGCTGCCATGTGGGTCCTGGGAACCTGACCTGGGTCTTAAGATCAGTAAGTGTTCTAATCTACCGAGCTGTCTCTCCAGCCCTGAGCTACTGGCAGTTAAAGGTTGCTGCAGGAAGCAGTCATTTTTCTTTAGTGATGCCACCACTGTTAAATTGTCCATGCTCATGCATCCAACCTTAATTGAATTCAGAGGGAGCAGTAAAAAAGAATAGGAGGAAGACTTATAAAAAATGGGTCCAGGAGATGGGGGGAGGGTAAAAATGTTTTCAAAATATATTATATGTATGAAATAGTCAAAGAATGAAGAAAATAATAATTAAGTCTGTATGTTTTAATTCTTTTGAGATTTTTACCTTTTATGTGTATGAGTATTTGCCTAAATATGTTTGTGTACCACCATGTGTACAGTGACCATAGGGGGTCAAAGAGGGCTTCAGAGTCCCTGTGACTAAGGTTATAGATGGTTGCGAGCTGCCATATGAATGCATTTTAAGTTTTATACTACACGGCATAGACTGCTTTTGGCACCCAGCATGTCAAATGACAATCAAAAAGGCATAAAGTCACTTGGCTATAAACTCCGTTGGCAACTTTCTTTCTTTCTTTTTTTTTTTTTTTAAGATAGGGTTTCTCTGTGGCTTTGGAGCCTGTCCTGAAACTAGTTCTTGTAGACCAGGCTGGCCTCGAATTCACAGAGATCCGCCTGCCTCTGCCTCTGGGATTAAAGGCGTACTAACTTTTTTTTTTATTTATTATGTATACAATGTTCTGTCTGTGTGTATGCCTGCAGGCCAGAAGAGGGCACCAGACCTCATTACAGATGGTTGTGAGCCACCATGTGGTTGCTGGGAATTGAACTCAGGACCTTTGGAAGAGCAGGCAATGCTCTTAACCGCTGAGCCATCTCTCCAGCCCTAAGGCGTACTAACTTTCTATTGTTATGGAAAAAGTACATTTCTACGGGAAAATACAGCACAACTTAAAGCACTCAACTCCCAGGGCCTTTCCAAAATTTCAAACCCCAAGAATACCAGTTGGCCAAAGGACTGCCACCAGTGTTAACAGAACCAAGGCCCTACAGCAGAATAAATTGTTCTCACGTCTCACCAAAGAGCTGTTCAAGGACTTGAGAACTCTGAGGCATTCCTCACCTGGAACCTTTCCAGCTCACTGGTCACCAAGGCCTGGGCTTGAGCCAAAGGTGCATGGCAGCGTTCGATGCATTGGTGCACCTGCTGCATAGATGCCTGGTTGTCCTCACAGCAGTTGGCGCTGCACCGGAACATGAGACCCTGGGGAGGGAGGGCAGAGCCTGGTTAGAAAAGAAAGACTCTGACACTACCAGGGTTTGGAGGCTATGCTTCAGCCTGTATCTTCCTCACCACCCTTTGCTTCACTTTCCCTGCGAGACCGGGATGATTACCCCAGCTAGCATTTATGCGCTGGGGATATATGTTCTTGGGAGAGCGCTTGCCTAGTTCTAAGATAGCTCTGAGTTCCATCCTCACCACCAAGGTGGAGGCTCAAGCCTGTGATCCATCCTTAGCACTCCGAGGGTGGAGGGAGGCAGGGAGATCTGTGGTTGGAAGCCAACCTGAGTTAAACGAGTCCTTGTCTCACGGGTACACAACGCGCCCAAGACTGGGCGGAAGAAAACATATTCTGAAAACCAGGTATCTACAGCAGAGTTCAGAGGTCGGCCTGGTTAGTCAACGCCCCATTAGGGGGACGACCCACAGTCGACCGTCGGGTCGTAAGGTTAAGAGAAGCAGGCAGGGAAAGGAGGCGGGGCCGCCTCCGCTGTGTTCAGGGTTCGTGGCATATGAACCAGCACAGGACAGCCAGAAGAGTCCTGGTGGTTCTCCTGAGCTGGGTCCTTCAGGCCTCGCGCCGGATTACCGCAAGGGCGGCCGAACACGCGTGACCGAGGCCAGGCAGGAGGAAACGGCCCCGCGCTCGAACGTCACCGCCCCAGCCCTCCCGAGCTTTCCAATCCCACTCGAATGCGAGGCCGCGCAGCCACCTGCATCTTCCGGATGTTCTCTTTCTCCACACTTTTCACCATGGCGTCCACGGCCTCCTGCACTCGGAGTTGCTGCACCTCCGCCATGGCGACCCTGGCGCCCGCGTGCACCCGCTGCGCCCCGCCCCCTGCGCTCGTGCCGGGTCCTCTAGTTGCTCCGCCCCGTCCCAAAGCTCCGCCCCTTGCGCGCGTGTCGTATGCTCTTGTCGCTCCGCCTCTTCCTTACGCCCCGCCCCCTGCGCTCGTGCCAGGTCCCCTAGCGGCTCCGCCCCTCCCACACGCCCCGCCCCTCTTCGCCCAGCCCTTCGCCTCGGCCCCTAGCCACTAAGTCCCGCCCTTTCACGCTGAACCCTACTCGCGCCGGCTCACCCGCAAAGTCTACCGGGTACCTTGTCCCGCCCCCTGGCCATCGCGCGCCTAGTTCTCAGCCCGCACTCCCTTCCCGAGCCCTCATCGCCTCCTGGCGTCCAGATTGAGCAACTACAGGCAGGAGCTGCGTACGCCCCAGCTTCTTCAGTAGATCAAGATTTTGGTGGCCATCGAGCTCCAGGCAGATCGGCCTTTTCCATTCTTCCTCCCTTTCTCTCTCACCCCCGTCCTTTGTAATTAAAAACAAAAACAAGACACCAAAAAATTAATGTAATTATTAGCTCTTGGGTGTACAGTTTGATCAGTTAGTATTTCGTCTTGGTTCCTTTTTGTTGCGGAGTAGAATTTCATTGGTTGTATATACCACAATGTCTTTACTCAGTTTCCCAGTTGGTGAACGGTTTTGACGCGTGACTAGTTACTGTGACTAAAGGGTACTCTTGAAGAAATTATTTGTAGATACGGGTTTCTTCTGGTTTAGGGTAGGGCAGATCTGCATTTCTGCATGTAATTGTGAAAGGAATTAGTTTAAAGAGCAGTGCGGGCTAGGAGGCCTGTGGATATCGAGGCTGTAGAGTGTGGATGGTAGTAAGAGCGAGCCGCTCCTGAACTCCTGGATTGCTTTTATGGGCCATGTGCCCTCACGCTCCCATTTCTATAGTCTTATGCTGATATCTGTCAAACACTCATGGCTGCTGGTCTATGACGTAGGGGCGGGGTGCAGAGAGGAGCAGCAGTAGGGAGGGAAGGGGGCTGTTGCAGGCTGTGTT
Organism: Alexandromys fortis; assembly: GCF_014885135.2. Classification (NCBI taxonomy): domain Eukaryota; kingdom Metazoa; phylum Chordata; class Mammalia; order Rodentia; family Cricetidae; genus Alexandromys; species Alexandromys fortis. The sequence goes on along the minus strand of NW_026068039.1, from coordinate 1,390,406 downwards.
GGAAAAGCTGGGCAGTAGATGGTCCCGCTGGAGAGAAGGGAGGGAACCGTTCAAGTGTTCCCGGAAATCTCTCCTTTAGAGGTGAGCTTGTAAAAATCTTTAGATTGAACCAGAAGGTCCTTGCCTAACACTCAGGAGGAGGAAAAGAATGCCAGGCAGGCACGGTAAGCTGCAGTGGATGAAACAGAGAAAGAGATTAAAAACAAAAAAGGACGAAACCGAGAAGAAGCTTTGTGGAAATCGACTGGAGTGGAAAAAGATTGGCGTGAGTGACTTTAGGCACTTGCTTCTACTGGCCACTAGACGGCAGGATAACCCCGATTTGAGCGTAGGGAAAGCTTGCCACAACCCATTGTCCTTTGAGGAAAGCTGAGCTCCTAGGTGGCCACGCTGGTACTGGGGAGAGGACTGTTCACTATTTCAAGCCGGGTGTACAGGGGGCTCCCAGGAGCAGCTGGAGTCAGGGCAATGACAGCGGTTGCCAACAGTCCAGGTGTTTTGCAAGTACTTGACGTGGGGTCTGAAGTGGGTTCTTCACTGTTCATTTTTCTCTCATTGGGCAGAAAATCCAGGCAGACAAGGTAAAGGCTCTGGAACATTTAAATCCTACCCAAGACGCCCTACCCAGCCTGGCTGACACCGCACTGTGGAAAGAAGTCTCTCTTGAGACTGACTTCATGAGTCCAGATCCCGTAGTTCTTTATAACAGCACAGTCTAACACTTCTCTTTTTCTTCATGCCTAAAATGTACGGTGGCGTTCGGCAGCCTCTTCTTCATTAAGGCTCGGTTTTTTCACACTGACCTATGGTTCCAAGTCCTTTCTAATATGACTTTGTTAGTTTCAGTACGCAAGAGAGGGTGGCTGTGTGGTATTTACGGACAGTGACTCTTGACATGTGTCAGAACATGGGCCTGCTCCCGTTAGGGCAGTGTTTACTTTTTAAAAACCGGATCTCACAACCTGAAGACAACGGGCCAGGCCTCCCTGCAGCTCTCTGTGGGAGTTAAGAAGCTAGCTGTCTGTGCTGTGGTCTCAGAGTATTCCCTGATTACTGGTCCTGACCAGTACTCGGCTCTTCCATCCTTTTTGTCATGGCTGCTATGTTGAATTATATGATATGATCTGCCCCTCCATTTCCTCAAAACTTACATAGAAAGTTCATATTTCCTTTGTTCTTGGGATTGCTTTGGAGACTTTCTCTGAAGAGGCTCCTCTGCCCCACAGTTTCCTCTCCTGGCGGCTATCTTTGTCTCTCCCTCTTTTATTCTCTTTTAAAACATGTTTATCTTATTTTATATAAACTGTATGCATGCTGGAGCTCATGGAGGCCAGAAGAGGGCATCAGATCCCCCGGAACTGGAGTTACAAGTGGTTGTAAACCTCCCTGTGGGTACTGGGAATTGAACCTGGGTCCTCTGTAAGAGCAGTAAGTGCTCTAACTGCTGGACCACTTCTCCAACTTCATCTTATTCTCACTTGTAATAAAGCCCCTCTTGAATTTTTATTTCTTAGTATTTATTTATTTTCCATACAGAGGGAGGGAGAGAGAGAAGGAGGGAAAGAGGGAGAGAGACAGGTGTGCACAGTTGTAAACGTAAATTATCTCTCTCTTTTTATGATTTTTTGTGTATATATGTAAGCATGCATGAGTATATGTGGATCATATGCACGCAGGAGCCCTTGGAGACCAGAAGAGGGTCCTGGATCCCTTGGAACTGGAGTTACAGGCAACTGTGAGTCACTGTGTGGGTTCTGGGAATTAAACAGTATCCTCTTCAAGAGCAAACCTTAACTACAGAGCCATGTCTTCAGCCACCCCTTCTTTTTAAAAAATATTTTAGTTCATTTTACATTCCAATCAAGGTTCTCTCTCCCTCCCCTCCTCCTGCCCCCTCCCCTCCCCTCAGTCCACTCCCCCATAGGTGAGGGCTACCATGGGGAGTTGACATGGTTTCAGCCATCCCTTCTTAAAATTGTTTCTTGAAATAAATTTTAAGTGTGTGTGTGTGTGTGTGTGTGTGTGTGTGTGTGTGTGTGTAGGCACATGTCAGTGCAGGTGCCTGAAGAAGCCAGAAGAGGGCATTGGCTCCTCTGTAGCTGGAGTTACAGGTGGCTGTAAGCTGTCCATCGCTGGTAATAGGAACTGAACTCCTGTGCTCTGGAAGAGCAGTGTGTTCTGAACTGCTGAGCCATCTCTCTAGCCCCTCAATTACGATCTTCTCTGGGTTATGATCAGGATTGTTATTGAAGTCTGGAGCTGAGGAAACACAGACTGCAGATTCCATCGAGGGCTGAGCATCACACTGCCCTCTGTGTTCTCAGCCTCTGACTATGCGTCCTACAGTGATGGAGCCACCCTTCCTCCCTTCTGGAAAGTGTGGACAGTATTATTAACTCCTAGGTGTGGTGATGGCTGTGAGCTTGTGTCTAGAAGGAACAAGGTAAACAGTTATTATTGTTGCTGAAGGTGTGTGTCTTTCTCTTACTCTCTTATTAGTGTGACTGTCATGGCCAAGGATGGCAGGAATAACAGTTTTGGAGCCAGCAGTGGCCAGTATATATTACTAGTCTCATTGCTGTGACAAAGTACTTGACAAGAAGTGAATTAAGGGGCTGGGGAGATGATGGCTTAGCGGTTAAGAGCACTGGCTACTTTGCACAGGACCCAGGTTCAATTCCTAACACCTACATGGTGGCTTACAACCATCTGAAGCTCCAGTTTCACGGGATTAAATACTTTCTTCTGTTTTTTTTTTGGGGGGGGGCTCTGTACACTCATAGGGGCACAGACATACATGAAAACAAGCATTTATACAATGAGATAAAAAGGAAGAAATCTTAAATGAAGAACTTGCTTTTGCAGAGGACCCAGCTTCATTCCCAGTGCCCACATGTGGCTTACAACTGTCTATAACTCAGTTCCAGGCCATCTGGCTCTTCTTTTGGCCTCTAGGCTTTCCTCTGTCTGGAACTCGATTTCATTGCCTGTAAAATGAACTGGTTAGCCCATCCCTATAATTCCCATCAACGTTCTGTCAAAGAGGCTGAAAGCCCTTTGCTAATTGTGAAGCATCCCATGAGCTGAAGTTGGAAGTGTCCGAGGGAAGGAGAGCTCTCTTCTAGGTGAGTCAGTGTTCTGCCGCCTTACACGCGCGCCCAGGCCCATCAACTTAGGAGGGAGGAAAAGCTTTACTTTGGCTCCAGGTCTTGGAGATTTCAGCTATGAACCATCGCCTGTCACTTTGGGCCTGTGGGAGGCAGCACACCATGGCGAGGTGTGCAAATGGGGAAGCCACTTATTCTAGGGCAGAGGAGAGCAGAAAGGAGGAGCTGGAGCCCCAACAGCTCCTACAAGAGCACTCAGTTTCTTCCCACTGGGTCCCATCTCTTTAAGGTCCACAATCTCCCCACAGTACCACAGATAGTGGGCCTTTGGCAGACATGGATCCAAACCATGTCAGGCTCCTTCTGAAGTCCGATGGCTGTGGTGGGGTGTTGGGGGCACAAAGGTCCTTGCACCCACAGATCACTATTCCGACCAGGAACGCTAAACACACAGGCACCTCTTCTCAACAGAGGAGTGAGAATACCTCTTTTTCTACCCAGAAGGCTAGGCATAGATTTTTTTAATGACCTGGTGACCTCTGCTGTCTGTGGAGGCAGACCTCACCCACCTTCTGCTACAGAGGCAGATCATTCCATAGAACGGTTATCCCAGACTCTTCCCTTCCAGGTCGGTGTGTGACACATTCTTAGGGGAGATGTCATATGTTCTTTATGGTCTGCTGACTTCCATGTGGTCAGAAACCACATTAGAATCTAGACCTTTGCTCTAAGTCCCCCCCCCCCCCCCCCGGCCATGGTCACATGTACTTTGTAAAAGAGTTTCTAAGTTGTCACAACTTAAGCTTTATTGTGTTCCTGGAGTGGAATGATTGATCCTTGGAAACCTTTCCCCAAATTGTACTTATTTTAAATATGCTGACAATGAACTGCCTGGCATTAGACTCCCCGAAGCCTGATCCAGACTGAAGTCAATCTAACCAGGTTTAATTCCTTCCTTCCTTCCTTCCTTCCTTCCTTCCTTCCTTCCTTCCTTCCTTCCTTCCTTCCTTCCTTCCTTCCTCCCTCCCTCCCTCCCTCCCTCCCTCCCTCCCTCCCTCCCTCCCTTCCTTCTTTTCTTTCTGTCTGTCTCTCTCTTCTTTTTTCTTTTTCTTTTTTGAGACAGGCTTTCTCTGTGTAGTCCTGGCTATTTTTGAACTCGATTTGTAGACCAGGCTTACCTTGAACTCACAGAGATCCATCTGCTTCTGCCTCCTGAGTGCTTGGATTAAAGGTGTGCACCTCCACAGTCTGGCTAAATCGGGTTTTCATCCTCACCTCTTCAAGGGTTCACTTCCTGTTCTGACACCTGTGGGGACCCCCTTGGTGGGTGCTGACAGGATGTGCTGACGAGTTTCCTGGGCTCACGGACTAGAAGTGGGGTTTCCCGAGGGGACCCAAAGTTGCTGAGGACTCATTTAGTCTACTGTGGAATTCTACCATGCAGACCGCACAGACACACCCTCAACAGGAAGAGTGACAGATGGGCTGGATGACATTTCTCTTGGAGTCAGGATGTCAGTGACTTCACACAGCAGGATGAGAGCAAACAGCCAGGACTACTGTGAGTCACATACAAGAGAGTTGCCTTCTACTTTTGAAAATATGTAGGAGCATGTGATGGAGAGGCGGGAAAGATGAAGGAGCAGAGTGGTCCAAGTACAGTGGACCTGGAGGGTGATGGCTGTGACTGGCGTAACAGAACGCTGTGATGGATAGTGGAACAGGTCCTTGCCCAGATGGTTGGAGAGAAATTTTTTTAATTTTAATTTATTTCATTTGGGGGAGATTACAAGTGTGGAGAGCAGATGGATGGGAGGACTAGGAAATGAGTGGGACTGGGGTGCATGATGTGAAATTTCCAAAGAATGGATAAACATGCTTAAAAACAAACCAACCAACCAACCAACCAACCAACCAACCAACCAACCAACCAAATATGTAGGTTGATTTGTGTCATCAAGTCAAAGTAACCGAGGCTTTGGGGTGGGTGGGAAGAGGCGCCTGTGGATGGTCTGTGCTGGGCTGGGTAAGATGTGATAAAGGGGCTGATGGATTCTGCTGTCCCCTCAATAGCTCCAGGCCTTAGGACAAACAGCTTCAGCTGTGGGCAGGCAGGCAGACAGGCAGGCAGGCAGCAG
>NW_026068039.1:1368883-1384594 GCF_014885135.2 Alexandromys fortis | reverse complement strand
GTGTGCATCTGTGCAGCCACACCTGGCTTTTTAAAGATTTTATTTTACAAATTTATTTGTTTTCTTATTTACTGTGTTTAAGTATTTTGTCTGCTGGACGTCTGTGCACCACATGCATGTCTGGTACACAGGGAGGCCGGAAAAAGGCACTGGATCATCTGGAACTGGAGTTACAGACAGTTGAGAGCCACCACATGGGTGCCAGGAATGAAATCTAGGTCCCCAGGAACTGGCTGAGTCATCTCTCCAGTCCCAACAAGGCTTATTATTAGTTATGAATGCTCGGCCTTAGCTTATGCTTGTCCCACTAGCTCTTTTTTTTAAAAGATTTATTTATTTATTATGTATACAGTATTATGCATACATATATCTTAGAGGTCAGTAGAGGGCACCAGATCTTATTACAGATGGTTGTGAACCACCATGTGGTTGCTGGGAATTGAACTCAGGACCTCTGGAAGAGCAGTCAGTGCTCTTAACCTCTGAGCCATCTCTCCAGCCCCCCACTAGCTCTTATAAGTTAAATTAAGCTGTTTTTCCTCATCTACGCTTTGCCTCAGGGCTTTCTACCTTTCATTCTGTATGTCCTACTCTTTGGCTGGCTGGCTGGTGGCTGCCTGGCCTCTGGCATCTTCCTCCTTTTCTCCTCTTGAGCCACCACGATGGGCTGTATCCCCAAACTATAAGCTAAAGCTAACCCTTTCTAACAGGAGGGAAACTCAATTAAGAAAGTGATTCCATGAGAAGGGGGATGTAGGAAAGCTCATAGGGCATTTTCTTAATTAGTGATTGATGGGGGTAGGGCCATCCATGGACTGGTGGTCCTGGATTCTATAAGAAAGCAGACTGAGCAATCTGTGGAGATCAAGCCAGTAAGCAGCATCCCTTCATGACCTCTGCATCAGTCCCTGCCTCCAGGTTCCACCTCTGCTTGAGTTCCTGTCCTAACTTCCTTCAGTGAGGGACTAGAATGTGGAAGTGTGAGCCAAATAAACCCTTTCCTCCCCAGTCTGCTTTTGGTCATGGCTTTTCACCACAGCAATACAAATCCTAACTAAAACAGTTAGACAAGCTATAAATTTCCCCCAAGCAACACAGGTTATTGCCAGTGTTCTTGGTTGCCCACTATGGCAAGTTGGTAAGATTCTTTTGCTGAAGACAAAGATTCCTTTGCTGTGTTTGGTAAATAGGACGTAAAGAAATGTTGTTTTGTTTGCTTTTGTTTTTTTGAGACAGGGTTTCTCTGTAGCTTTGGAGTCTGTCCTGGAACTTTCTCTGTAGACCAGGCTGGCTTTGAACTCACAGAGATCCACTTGTCTCTGCTTCCCGAGTGCTGGGATTAAAGGTGTGCGCTACCACTGCCCAGCTATGGTTTTGTTTTTAGATCATAGAAAAAAAAAAAACCAATCTTCCACTGCCCAGAAAAATTTCCTGTGGGCTAGCTTCCATACTGCGGGATGGTGCTACGCAGGCTGCTGGCAGAGAAGACGCCAACAGGTCACACTCAGCACTGACCTACTAGGTAAGGTCTACCCACCTATGCAGTAGTGGTCTGGGTACTATGGAGGGTAACCAAGCATGTCCTGATTGAATTTGAGGCCTGCTCTACAGGAGAGAATTCAGGCTTAATACTATAAACCTCAAAACCTCAAAAGACCGAGACTGTCACAGGCCCTGGGTTGGAGAGAACCCCAAACTGGGCACAGCACAGCACAAACCTGCCTGTGATGCCAGCACTGGGAAGGCGGACGACGGAAGGACCAGAAGTTCAGGGCTATCTTCAGCTATATTGTGAGTTTGAGGCTAGCTTGGACTACATGGGACCCTGGCTCAAACAAATGGAAAGCAGTGTTTATGAAATATGCGTAGATGAAGAGTCACACCACAGTGTGGAAAGTGTCGCCGCATATGGGCCATAGCATTAGAAGAGTCACACCACAATGTGGAAAGTGTCGCCGCATATGGGCCACAGCATTAGAAGCAATTGGAATTTTTTTGCATGTTTACATGGGTTTCCAAGTTTGCCCCAACAAATAAGTCTATCTCGGCTAGATCGAAATTCTTTGAAAATTGTATTTTTTGCAAGTGTGTGTGTGTGCATGGTGTGAGTATTCAAGTTTGAATGTGAATAGGTGCACATGTATGTGTATGGGTGCATAAGTAGTGAAGCCGACCCTGGGTGTCTTCCTCCATTGCTCTCCACTTTATTTGTCAATGCAGGTCTTTTTGGTGAACCCAGAGTTCACAGATTTCCCGGTCTAGCCAGTCAGCTTGCTCTGGGGACCCCTTGTCTCTATGTCCTGAGTGTTGGGATTATGGGCAGCCATTTCACCTGGCCGACATTAACATGGGTTTTGGGGATCCCCACTCTGGCTGTCATGCTTGCCATGCATACCTTTAAACATTGAGACATATCCTATAGTTATGTGCAGATTCTTCTGTGGCTGGGGGTACAGGTCAGTGGTCAAGCACTTTTCTAGCTTGTGTGAGGACCGGCATGCTCACCTCAGCAACGGAAGGTGATTATCTGGAACATTCCATCTTAACTAACGAGCATGGACGAGAGTGAAGCCTGCCCAGCTCAAGCTAAATGACAGCTCACTCAGCAACACTTAAAATGATTATTATTTTAATAATAATAACAGTCAGGTTATCCACAAATACTCATGGCTCTGTCACTTGCCCAGAGGTACGGCCTGCCAGATGGTGGCATGGGAAAGGCGGCCCACGGCAGGGAGCAGCCATGTGAATCTGTTTTCCACCTCGGCAGGTGGACCACCTGTAGCCACAGCTACCGGACTGTCCTGATGACAGGCCTCGCCTGGGCTCCTCTGTGACGCATTCTTTCCCTTTGGGTTGTAGGACACTGTTGGGTCTCAGCTCAGAGCCTGTCTGCCGGCCTCCAGCCCTGACTCGCTGTGTCTTTGGTCCTGACAATCTGATTGCTGCAACGGGATTTTTCTTCTTGCCACCTTCAGCTTGGAGAAAGCACCGTCCCACTTCCTTCTCTCACTGCCCTGCCCCTGTGAAACGCTGACAGGTGAACAGGGGTGTCTTTCTAGACAGGATGTTCTTGAGGCATCGAGATTAGCACGTGAGGAAGAAAACAATGGCAGAGGAAGACAGGAAAGCTTATCCAGCATTGTCTGTAAGTGTCAAAACAGTGTGTGTAGAGAAAGAACTCCCACCAAAGGCCAGAGAAGGAGGGTCTGTGTAAATGACCTATAAAGGTTTGAGATGCCTTGGACTTGACCCTACTCCCTGGTCCACTCCCACTCTTAGGAATGAATGCCTTTGCTCTATTGCTCTCTCTCTATTTTAACTCTCTGTCTCTCTGTCTCTGTCTCTGTCTCTGTCTCTGTCTCTGTCTCTGTCTCTGTCTCTGTCTCTCTCTCTCTGTCTCTCTCTCTGTCTCTGTCTCTCTGTCTCTCTCTCTCTCTCTCTCTCTCTCTCTCTCTCTGTAAGTGCAGGTGCTTGTAGAGGCCAGAGGTGTCAGATCTTCTGGAGCTAGAGTTACAGGTAATTGTGAACGGCAGGACATGAGTGGTGGGAACTGAATTTGGGTCCTCTAGGAAAACAGCATTCACACTCAACCGCTGAGCCATCTCTTCAGCATCCCCTCATTTCTCTTTCTTAATAATCCCCCCATTTCCATCACTATCCATTCATCCCTGGTCCAACTCCTTGTTCCTGTACAGTGGAGTGTGGAGATCTCATCAGGGGGTTCTTGGAGATTTATGAGAAAGCAGATAAGCTGGAGTTTGGACTGTACACAGATGGTGGCAATGGGGGCTTTGGCTGCTGATGTATATACACATATTTACACACATATACAAATATACGAATACACACACGTCTGAGGCAGGAGGCTTATCGTGAATGGGAGTCAGGCTCTGCAGCCGAGGCTGGCCCAGAAATGTGATCATATTATCGTGTATTCACATCAGCCCATGCGTGTGGATGAAGGTCTGAGGACAAGTTTTGGGAATGTCTCTCCCCTTCCACCTTGTTGAGGCAGGGTCTCTTTATGCTGCCCTGTGCACTCCAGCCTGGCTGCTTGCCAGCTCCCAGGTGACTCTTCTGTCTCTGCCTCCCATTTCGTTAGAGAAATGCTGGGATTAGGGCTGGAGAGATGGCTCAGTGGTTAAGAGCACTGACTGCTCTTCCAGAGGTCCTGAGATGGTGGCTCACAACCATCTGTAATGAGATCTGGTGCCCTTCACTGGCGTGCGGGCATACAGGGAGGCAGAATGTTGTATACATAATAAATAAATAAATCTTAAAAAAAATGCTGGGATTATAGGTGTGCACAACTACATCTGCTTTTTAAAGTGAATCCCAGGAATTAAACTCAGATCACCAACCTCCATTATTCTTTTGGAGGCATAGTCTATACAGCTGAAGCTGGCCTTGAACTCACTACATAGTTGTAGCCGAGGCTGGCCTTGAGCTTCTGAACCTCCTGCCTCGGCCTCCTGAGTGCTGAGTGTTATAGCTACATGCACCACGTTTTATGTCCTTCAGGATGGAAGCCAGGGCTCTGAGTGGGCTAGGCAAGCATTCCACCAACAGAGCCACATCTACAGCCACGACTTCCTTTTCTACTCTCTGCTTTCTCGATGCTTCTAGAACTCTGTATCTTGATTGCCTATTGCAAAGGGATTGTTAAAGACATGAAAACCAAAGGAAGTTCTGGGCAGACGGTGGAGAATGATCACTTGGCACTCTCATGGTCCTGGACCCAATCATCAGCACTGCAGCCTCTAGAAAAACAGAAACGATGCATTTTAAAAAATTGACGAGGGTGGGTTGTTTCCTATAGGTTTGAACAGTGGCCCAGCAATCTACATTTCTAGTAGGTTCCAGGTGATTCCTATACAGGAGGTTCAAAGAGAAACATGCCACAAAAATACCTCAGAAATCTCATAAGTACAGTAGAGTTAGCTCTGAGAAGATCACACAGCTAGTTCTAGGACAGTCAGGGCTATACAGGGAAATCCTGTCTCAGAAAACACACACACACAGAAAGAGAGAGAGAGAGAGAGAGAGAGAGAGAGAGAGAGAGAGAGAGAGAGAGAGAGGAGAGAGAGAGAGAGAATAAGATTTGAAATGTAGTAAGGATGGTAGTAGATTCTTTCCGGTACCAGGAATGATTTCCCTCTCACTGAGTGAGTCTTAAGTCCAATTAGACAGCCGCTGGTTGCCACAGATACGTGAGTGGCATTTCTTGTGCCATTGTGCATAGCGTGCCGTGCTGGTCATTGCAGTTCCTAGGTATTGCAGCTGGGTACAACTGTTAATTGCTTCCCTCCCTTGGTAGCTTGTATAGTGTTTTCTGGAACCACAGGAGATAGACCACATGAGAGAGGCTTTCAGGTCAGATCCAGCTTGATTCATTTGAGTTGTGTGTCCTAAGTGTGTGGTATCTTCAGCAATAGAGCACTCCCGAGAGTTAACCAAAGGCTACATTGATCATTTGTATTCCTTTAGGAGTCACTTTGACTATGCTGTCCAATTCTTTGAAAGGTTTCTTGCAACTGGTACTGCGGTTGTGTTGGTCTATGGTTCTTGTGGAGATCACTGTCAGCTAAGTGGCTTAACGTCCTTTAAAAATATGTATGTATATGAGCGTGTATGTATACAAGTACACTTATGTGTAGAATGCATAATTTTAGGTAAAGCTAAAATAATGTGATTCCTCGAAGCTTATCAGACAGTCTTGGTGTGGTCTCTCCTCATTCTCTACTGACCTCCTCCCCTTCTCCTCATTTGGAACCTGTCTTAGTCACTGTTCTATTGCTGTGAAAAAGATACCATGACCAAGGCAACGCTTGTAAGAGAAAGCACTGAATTGAGGCTTTGCTTACAGTTTCAGAGATTTAGACCATTATCATCACGGCAGGGAGTATAGGAGCATGTAGTAGCATGGCGCTCAACCCATCACTAACAATCCTCAATCTCCTAATCTACATCGCTATAACCATCCCAATATTCTTTGTATTTGGAGAATTATTTGAGAGATATATCCTGATCTGTAGGCGGGGCGGGGGGGTGAGGGAGAGGGGCATGAGCTTTTGAAACTGCAAAGCCCAGTCCCAGTGACACACTTGTTCAACAAGGCCACACCTACTCCAACAAGGCCACACCTCCTGATCCTTCTCAAGCCATGTAGTGTCATTCCTTGGTGACTAAGCATTCTTGAACCCATGGGGGATATTCTTATTCTAACCATCACAGAGCCCTTCCACATTGCTCCATTTCCCCCTTCATTCACTTGTCTCCTGCTGTTTCTGTCCCAAGCTTCCTCCACCCCATGGTTCTTTTATACTTTCCTGGTTTCTGTGGTTACTCCATGTTTTAGAGCTGCTTCTGAGGATTTGGGGCTAGGAGCAGATGAGAGAGAACACTGTCTTTCTGGGTCTGGGTTACTCACTCAAAATGCCCTTTTTAGTTCCATCTACTTACTGGCAAATTTCCTGATTTCAGTTTCTTTACAGCTGAATAGTATTCCATAGTGTATATATACCACATTTTTATTATCCATTCATATGTTGAGGATGTTTAGGTTTTTTCCATATCCTAGATATTGTGAATAGGACACCAACAAGTATTGCTTAGCAAGTGTTTGGGGCGTAGGATGTCCAGGCTTCTTGTCATATGCCCAGGAGTGGCACAGTTGGGTCATATGGTAGCGTTATGAGGAGTCTTTATGTTGATTTCCAGAGCGGCTGCAGCAGTTTGCATTCCTGTCATCAGCGAATGAGGGTTCGTCCCTCTCTCTCCACCAGCCTTTGCTGTCAGTTGTTTAATTTTCTTGAGCATTCTGATTGGGGTGGGACAAAAATCTCAAGGTTGTTTTAATGTGTTTCAATCGTCACTAAAGATATTTTGAAGACACTTTTTGAGGTATTTCTTAGACATTTTTATTTCTTCAATTGAGAACTCTCTGTTCAGATTCCTAGCCCATTTTTAAAATGGGAAGGTCCCAATTGTTATGAGAAGCTTTATTCTTTTGACTCTTTTATTTTTCTTTGGGGGCTCGCCCCCCAGATCCCAAATAAACCACACACAGAGACTTATTCTTACTTATGAATGCCTGGCCTTAGCTTGACTTGTTTCTAGCCAGCTTTTCTTAACGCATCTACCTCCTTCCACCTCTGGGCTTTTTCCTTTTCTTACTTCTGTATATCTTAATTCACTCTTGCTCCATGACTGATTGGGTGGCTGGGCCCCTAGTGCCCTCTTCTCCTTGTTTTCTTGCTCCTTCTCTCTTCCCGGGTTTCTCCTCTGACTTCTTCTCTCTGCCTGCCAGTCCCACCTGTCCTTTCTCCTTTGCTTTTGGCTGTTCGGCTCTTTATAGACCATCAGGGCTTTAGACAGACGAGGAATCGCAGCTTCACAGAGTGAAACAAATGCAGCATAAATAAAAGGAACATAGCTTTGCATCAGTAAACACATGTTCCACAGCATAAACAAAAGTGACACACCTTAAAATAATATTCCCGAAAGATTTCATTTATGATTTTGGGGTTCAAATACATATGCAAATATTGACTGACAAAGTCTCCCAACGTTGCTTTACCTTCGTTACTACATTTTTCATTCCATTCTATGCCGTTCTGCTCCATCTTAAGGTACACTGGCCATGACACAGAGAACCGATTGCATGGTCACTGCTCTCAATGCCGTTGCTGCACGAAAAATCATCTCGTGGGGCTGAAGGGACAGCTTAGCAGTTAAGTGTGTATACTGCTCCTGCAGAGGAGTTCAGTTCCCACCACCTACAATGTGTGGCTCACAATTGCATATATCTCCAGTTCCAGGACATCCAGTGCCCCCTGCTCACTTTGTGGGCACGCACACAAAGGTACACTCACACAGTTACATATACATGCATGCAAATTAAAAAAAAACTCATCTTGGTCTACAGCCATATTACCCTGAATGTATCCAGGGAAGATGGCAAGGTTGGTAAAGTGCTTGCTACACAGCCATGAAGACCTGAGTTTGATCTCCAACATGTACATGAAGCTAACGGTCACTGTGATATGCATGTGTGGTCCTTGTGCTGTGGAGGCAGAGAGCAGCAGGTCCTCGAGGCCTGTTAGCCAGACAGCCTAGCCACACTGGTGATCCTCAGGTCCCAGGAAGAGACTCTGTATCAGAAAACAAGGCAAAGAAGTAACTGAGGAATAATACCTAAGGGTGACCTCTGGCCTTCACATGTGCACGCGACACACCCAACTCAATACTTTAAAACAATCATTTTATTATCTTTCATGTTTTCTGAAGTACAGGAATTTGAAAAGACTCAGTTGGAGAATTCTGACTTAGATGTCTCTTCAATTTGGTCAATAGCTAGGGCTCACCCGAATGGCCTGAATCAGCCGTCTGCCCTCAGACAGAAATGGACGGACGTCTTCTGTGGGCTTTCTGCAGGGACCGCGTTAGGCTTCCTCACAACATTCCAGTCAAGGGTCCTGTCACTGAGGAAGGTGCGGCAGGGTATCAAGAACCTAGCGGAAGCTAACCAAACCTTGGACGTCATACAGCCTCGCTTCTGCAATGACTGCAGCCCCACCAGATGGCAGAAGGGAGCTCTGTCTCCTGACGGCTGGTGTCACAAAGCTCCATTGTGAGCGGAGGGCTGGAATGGGAGGGAACCCCACCCGCTAAAGGCAGAGATGCAATTTGAAAGACATTCCTCAAGAGGGCACTGTTGTCACAAGACAGTCAACCATTCTGGGCACAGAAGAAATTTGGGGTTGGCCAAAGGTAAAGTCTTGGTCATCTTCCTTGTTGCATGGAACTTGTGGTGGCAGGAACAGGGACTGTGGCTCTGTGTATGTCCTAATGGAGAACCCGGTCAGTGGGTGGCATGCCTAGAAGAGGACTTTGCACAAAGAATCCGAGTTGAAAGCTGAGAAACTTGTGCCTGTGGGTCCTCAGGCAGAGGTCTAAGCCTTTGGTAGGATGTTAGTTCCACTAGTTCCTCTGCAGAGCCTACAATCTGTAGAACCGTGGGAAGGGATGGGTTGAAAGACCGATGAAGGTGTGTGAGTGGATATGATTGTCTAGCGAGTGTCTACAGTCAGAAGGAAAAAAGGGCCACAGAGAGAAAACCAGAAGCTGTCAATGTTTGCAGAGAAGAGCTGGCAAGGAAGACTAAGATGGCGAGGTCAGAGAAGTGGAAGGAAGACCCTGTGTGAATGGTGACTTGGGCTGAGCGGTCTCTGGGAAGAGGGGGTGGTACTAGTGGTCAGGGGCTGGGAGTGGGTCTCAGTGGGTAGAGTGCTTGTCTAGCATCATAGATCCATGGATTAAATCCCCAGTACCTCACAGTCAACTAGTACAATGCCTGTAACCCCAGTCCTCAGAGAAGATGGAGGCAGGAGGGTCCGAAGTTCAAGGTTATCTTTAACCTTGCAGTTAGTTGAAGGCTAGATCTGGGCTGCACCATATCCAGTCTCAAAATAACAATAGAAGATCTGAAAACAAGGAGGTCCCTGTAATTTTAATGATGACATTTGCAGGAAGCCAGGCAGGCTGTCATTAATCTAGATTATGGGGAGGACAGTAGCTGGGAGGGAGCAAGGTCCATGGGGTTATCACTCTTTTTAGTTTGTTTACTTTTGTGATTTGAGACAGGGTCTCTCCATCTCAGGCTGACCTGGTATTTGCTATGTAGGTCACAATGTATCTTTGGACAGCTAGCTCCAGCTTGTAGGCAGAGACTGCTTGTCTGTTTCCCAGCCGCTCAGACCCAAATAATCACACAGAAACTATATTAATTACAACACCGTTTGACCTATTAGCCTAGGCTTCTTATAACTAACTCTTCCATCTTAAATTAAGCCATTTCTATTAATCTTTGTATTGCTACTAGGCTGTTGCTTACCGGTGCTGGCATGTTACTCCTTTGGCAACCACATGGCATCTCTCTTACTCTACCTACTCTCTCTCTATATCTCTGCTTGGATTTCCTGCCTGGCTATATTCTGCTCTGCCATAGATTGAAGCAGTATCTTTATTAACTAATGGTAATAAAACATATTCACAGCATACAGAGGGGAATCCCACATCACCAGCTTAGCCTTAGCTTAGGCCTATTTGAAGTAGCTATTAAAACTTAAATTCACCCATTTCTATTAATCTACTTTCTGCCTTGTGGCTTGTTACCTCTCCTCAGTATAGTATATCTGACTTTCTCTTCATCTGGCTGGAGGGTGCCCAGGCTCTCAGATTCTTCCTCAGAGTTCCTCCCTCCCGCCGGAAGTCCTGCTTATCTTATCCTCCCCAGCTATTGACTATCCAGCTCTGTATTAAATCAATCAGAAGGTGCCCCAGGCAGGTGAGGTAAAACAGAGACATCTTCACATTGTGATCAAATTTCTGGTAACAATGATGGCCTCAAATTCCTAGTGATCTTCCTGCCTCAGCCTCCCAAGTGCAAGGATTATAGGCATGAACCATTGCTGTGAAATGTTATTTTTAAGATGTGTCACATTTTTTTTTATGTTGTGGAACGTTTGTTTAATGATGCAAAAATTTGTTGTTTTCTTTTATGTTGTGTTTTTTTTTTTTTTTTAATTCTGTGAAACTGTGCTGCTTTGCCTGTCTGAAACACATGGTTATTCTAATAAAGAGTGGAAGGGTGAATAGATAGGCAGGGCTGGCAGGCAGAGAGAATAAATAGCAGGAGAAATTTAGGCTTGAAAGAAGGTGTGAAGGGCAAGAAAAGAAGGGGAGGAGGACATTAGGGGCCAGCCTCCCTGCTACACAACCAGCAATGGAGTAAGAAAGAAAGAAAAGATATCCAGAAATAGAGAAAGATAAAAGCTCAGAGGCAAAAAGTAGATGGAATAATTTAAGAAAAGTTGGTTAGAAACAAGCCAAGCTCAGGCAGACATTCATAAGAAAGAACAAGACTTGATGTGGTTTATTTGGGAGCTGGGTGGTGGCCAAAGCGTTAAAAAACCAACAAGAAGTCATTATACCAGGCACAAGCTAGAGTCATCAAGAGAGGAAGGACCCTCTGTTGAGGAAATGCCTCCATGAGTGATGTGGTATTTTCTTTTGTATGCTGTGAATGTGTTTTATTACCATTGGTCAATAAAGAAGCTGCTTTGGCCTATGGCAGGACATAGTTAAGCCAGGCTGGAAATCCAGAGATTTATATAGAGAGTAGGTAGAGTTAAAAAGACACCATGTAACTGCTGAAGGAAGAAGATGTTGGAACCTGACCAGTAGGCAACAGCCTCGTGGTGATACATAGATGAATAGAAATGGGTTAATCTAAGATGTAAGAGTTAGTTAATAAGAAGCCCGAGCTAATAGGCCAAACAATGTTGCAATTAATATAGTTTCTGCCTGATTATTCAGGTCTGAGTGGTCAAGAAATGAAATTGCAGTTTCTATTTTACAAATGGCGCCCGTTGTCTGGGGGCATGGATACACATAAGTCTTAAAAAAGCTTAAATTAAAAAAAAAAAAGAGCTTCTAGACCCTGAAAATGGGAATCAGAAATCATTTGGAGCTTCTTAGTAGCTACATATTTTCAGTTAGGCTCTGTTTGCTGGTGGCTCCTTTAAGAGAAGGCTTCCTCACTTAGCATTAGCTGCAAAAACTGCATGGCTTCTTTAAGAGATGCCTTCAGGGTTTGTGCTGGCAGTACAAACAGTTCTGGCTCTTTCTGGAGGTCCTGCACTTAAATGGGGTTTGTGAGCAGCGTGCTACTAGTTACTTAATGGAGACATTGGCCTGCTGTGTTCCTGAAGATGGAGCAGTAAGCATGGTTTGCAGCAAAAATACTGCTTCCATGTTGGACTGGGCAGAGCCAACAGGCAAAGCCGCAGTGTTAATCCTTTTTAAGTTTTAAGAAGCTCTCCTTTTCAGAAAGTGATTACAGATACACAGTAAGACAGATTCAGATGAAAAAGACTTCTTAATAGGTCACAGGTTGATGTTGGGAATTATTCTCAGTAGTTCTATTACTTTATTTGTTGAGGCAGGGTCTCTCAGTCACCCAGAGCTTACCTATGTGAGTACTCTCCACAGCCCATTTACTGTAGGGATCCTTGTCTCCAACTTCCTAGGCTGAAATGACAGGGGGGTCACCATGCCTATATGGCTTTTACTGGGATCTGAGGATCTGAACTTTGCTCCTTATGCTTGTGTGGAAAATGCTTTAATTGTTGAAGGTATTACCTTAGTCTGGTCTTTGGTTCTTACCAGCTTTTCACTCTTGGACAAAACACTTAACACCAAGCTTATGCTGCTTCTGTAAAACTGAGGATTTTTATTGAAGTCATGCAGCTGTGGAATATGAAGGGATTTGGTGTGCAGGTGTATGAGTTTGTTTGGGTACACATGTATATACATATGTTTGAAGGTCAGAGGTCATCCTTGGATGTTCCTTGGAAGCTATCTACCTTGTTTTCTGAGCAGTCTCTTCACTGGGATCTGGAGCCTGCCAGAGATAGGGTCTCACTGTGTAGCCCTAGCTGTCTTGGAACTCACTATGTAGACCTGGTTGGCTTTGAACTCTCTGCCTCCTAAGGGCTGAGATTAAAGGTATCACCACCATGCCTGACTTTGAGGCTTATTTTATTTTTTGAAACAAGGTCTCTTGTAGCCCATGATGGCCTCAATTTCATTATTTAGTTAAGATAACTTTAAATTCCTGATCCTCCTGACTACCTCTGAGTGCGGGGATTAAGGTGTGAACTACATGCTTAGTTTACGCAGTACTGAGGGTTAAACCTAGGGCCTCATGCACGCCAGACAAACACTCTACTAACTTAACCATATACCCAGACCTCAAGATGCAAAATTAGAAAATAACAGTTTTACAGAGGTACAATACACATCTCCTATCTGTTGTCGCTTGCATGTGAAAAGTCCCCCACAGGCTCATGGGTTTGAATACTTGGTCCCAGCTGATGGTGCTGTTTCTGATGACTGTGGAACCTTTAGGGGGTTCCACAGTCTTGTGGGAGGAAGGGAGGTCATAGAGGTGGGCCTTGAAGTTTCCTAACCTGTCTCATTTCCTGTCCACTTTGTGCTTCCTGACAGCAGGTGCCATGTGACCAGCACCTCATGCTCCTGCTATCTGTCTTCCCCACGTGACAGTCTTTGTCTCTGAGAACTTTAAGCCAAAACAAACCTTTCCTCCCTTAACAACAGTAAGAAAATTAGCTATTTAAAATGTGGGACTTGGGGCCAGAGAGATGGCTCATGTGGTTAAGAGCTCTTACTGCTGCAGAGAACCCAGGTTCCATTCCCAGCACCTACACAAGAGTTTCTGATTCCCTCCATAACCATTACATGTTAGTGGTTTAATATTCAAAGGGGCATCTGGTTCAATGATGGCCCATCTGCAGAAGAGCTAATGGATGATTTAGAAGTGACCCACAGGCAAAGCCTTTGTATTAGTTTCTTCCCTCTTGCTGTGATAAAACACCATCACCAGACAGCTCATAGAAGGAAGGGCTTACAGTTCCAGAGGGATTAGAGTCTATCACCATGTGAAGAGGCACCGTGGTAGCTGGAGCAGCACTCTGAGAGTTCATCGTGAAGCATAAGCCAGAAGCAGAGAGAGTACGCTAGAAAAAGCACAAGGCTTTTGAAACGTCAAAGCCAGCACCCAATGACATCACTCCTCCATCAGGTTCACACCTCCTAAACCTACCCAAAGAGTGTCACCAACTGGGGATCAAGTGTTTGGATGTCCAAGAATATGTGGCTATCTTACCCAAACCATCGCGGTGTGCCCTACATACACCAACACTATACTGAGCTAATGTTGAAAAGAGGCATCTTTGCTGAGAGATGCAGACTTCACCCAGACCAAACAGAACTGCAAGAGAGGACTGATAGACTTTGTGGCAGGTTCACAGATGAGAGAAGAGAGAGGGAGGGAGGGAGAGAGAGAGAGAGGAGAGAGAGAGATACGATGATGTGGGAATTTTTTCTGTATATGTGTCGCTTTTATTGGTTAATAAATAAAGGAGCTGATTTGGTCTGTGATAGGGCAGGATAGAGATAGTTGGGGAAGACTGAACTGAATGCTGGGAGGAAGAAGATGGAGTCAGAGAGAAGCCATGTAGCCCACCAGAGACAGACATGCTGGAACCTTGCTGGTAAGCCACAGCCACGTGATGATACACAGATTAATAGAAATGGGTTAACCAAAGATACAAGAGCTAGCTAGCAAAATGCTTAAGTGATTGGCCAAACAATGATCAAAATAATATAGTTTCTGTGTGATTATTTCTGGAGTCTGGGCAGTCGGTAAATGAATGAACAGTCTTCCTCAACAGAGAGAGAGAGAGAGAGAGAGAGAGAGGAGAGAGAGAGAGAGAAACTGTATGTTAAGGATGGAGAACCATGGCTATGGAAGAAGGGATAAAGAGGACCTTGTAGACAATGCCATGGCCCTCAAGATTCTCACTGCAGAAAATAAATCTCAGTTCAGGGACACACTCAGACATAAACATAAAATACAAATCCAGAGACATGATATGAGCAGAACATCTGGATGCTTCCAGTCTCTGGAGTTTGAGAGAAGTCCAGATGGCCAATAGCACTATGACTTCTCTCTGGGAACCTGTCATAAGAGGACTAGGTCACTGTGGTGAGACAGAAATGTGAACCACAGTGGCTTCAGAATGGAAAGGTCGTCATGTAGAAGTTCTGAGCTCAGAGCTGTTCTGTCACTCCTGTGATGAAATATTTGAATTATAGACCCTACATTTAATTTACTTTGTGCGTACGTGTGTATATGTGCAAATGTGTGTGTGTGTGTGGATCAGAGGACAACTTGTGGGAGTTGGTTTTCTTTTTTACCATGTGGATCTTAGGGATAGAACTCAGGTCTTTAGGCTTTACAGTTGAGCTATCTTGAAAGACCTTTACGTATTTTATTTTATTTTTTTTCTGAGATAGTGTCTAGTGTGTCCCAGGCTAGTTCTAACTTACTGTATATATGAGGGTGACCTTAACTCCTGATTTTCCTGCCTCCATCTTCTGAGTACTAGGACTGCAGACATGAGCTACTATACCTGGTATATGTGGTATAGAGTATTGAACCCAGGGCTTTGTGCCTGCAAGGCAAGCACTCTACCAACTGAGCCACAGCCCCAGGCTTAGGAACACAAGTGATTGGCCAAGCAGTGATTTAATAATCACTGGGGAACACTGTTAGTTGATGGTGCTTTCCGTTTTCAGATACTGCTTCTCTTTTGTTCTGTGATATGGCATGATCACTGTCTTAGGGTTTCTACTCCTGTGATGAAACACCATGACCAAAACAACTTGTTGAGGAAAGGGTTTATTTGGCTTACACTTAGGAGGTCCCATTTATTAACTGTTGCTCTCAGTGTCTGTGCTACTGGAGTTCTATTTAGGAAGTGGTCTCCTGTGTCAATGTGTTTAAGGTTATTTCCCAGTTTTTCTTCTATGAGGTTCAGTGTGGTTGGTTTTATGTTGAGGTCTTTGATCCATTTGGACTTGAGTTTTGTGCACAGTGATAGATATGAATCTATTTGCTTTTTTCTACATGTTGATTTTCAGTTATGGCAGCACCATTTGTTGAAGGTACTTTATTTTTTTTCCATTTAGAATGTTAGCTTCTTTGTCAAAAATCAGTTGTTCATAGGTGTGTAGATTGATATCAGGGTCTTTGATTTGGTTCCATTTGTCCTCCTGTTT
>NW_026068039.1:1366300-1367824 GCF_014885135.2 Alexandromys fortis | reverse complement strand
CAGTTTGTTTAAATGGTGGATTACGTTGACATATTTTCATATGTTAAACCACCCCTGCATCACTGAAATAAAGCCTACTTCATAGTGGATGATTTTTCTTATGTGTTCTTAGATTCTGTCTGCCAGTATTTTACTGAGTATTTTTGTATCGATGTTCACGAGGGAGACTGGTCTGTAATTTTCTTTTTTAGTTGCCTCTTTTGTGTGTTTTGGGTAACAGCGTAACTGTAGTCTTGTAAAAAGAGTTTGGCAACGTCTTTCTGTTTCTATTATGTGAAACAGTTTGAGGAGTATTGGTATTAGTTCTTTGAAATTCTGGTAGAACTCTGTGCTGAAACTATCTGGCTCTTTTTTGTTTGTAAGACTTTTGAAGACTGTTTCTATTTCCTTTGCACTTATAGATCTAATTAATCTACTTATCTGGTCTTGATTTAATTTTGGTATGTGGTATTTATTCAGAATATTGTTCATTTCTTTTAAGTTTTCCCAGTTTTGTAGAGTACAGGTTTTTGAAGTATGATCTAATGATTCTCTGGATTTCCTCAGTGTCTGTTGTTATGTCTCCCTTTTCATTTCTGATTTTGTTAATTTGGATATTCTTTTTCTGCCTTTTGATTAGTTTGGATAAAGGTTTGTCTATTTTGTTGATTTTCTCAAAGAACCAACTCTTTGTCTCATTGATTATTTGTATTGTTTTCTTGCTTCTATTTTGTTGATTTTAGCTCTCAATTTGATTATTTCTTGTTGTCTAGTCCTCCTTGGTGAGTTTGCTTCTTTTTGTTCTAGAGCTTTCAGGTTTTCTGTTAATTCACTAGCGTGAGATTTTTCCATCTTCTTTATGTAGACATTCTACTTTCTTTCTTTTAAAACATTTTAATTGATTCTTTGGGAACTTCACACAATGCACCCCAATCTCACTCATTTCCCAGTCCTCCCATATCGATCTTCCACCCTTGTAAAATCCCTGCACCAAAGAAGAAGACCAAAGCAAGCCCAGCACAAAAGCCTCTTGTAACTGCTCTGGGCGATGACCTGTTCCTCTACTGACCATGGCCTTTTGTCATGCCCATTACAGCTGTTCTGCCGCGTGTGTACCACTCTACCCTCTATCTTTCCCGTCTCTCCATCACACACTCATTCATGATAATGGCATTGGGAGCTGTGGTGTGCCACACAGTAGACCCTCTGCCCAAAATCTTTCCTTGCTAATGTTCATTGTAAAGAGTCACTGGTTTGGTTCAAGGCCTCTGGCTTCTGCTACACCGTCAATACTGGACCCTCACCAAGACCGCTCTTGGATACCCTGCTGTTGCCCAGAGTCATGGAGATCCTGTGACTATGGTTCTCCAGGAGGGCCCCCTTGTCATGGTTCATCAGTTCATAGATGGAACAGATGTTGGGATGGGCCAACTCAAAGTCCTGGATCTGGGCCTGGGCCCACCAGCTCTTGTCCATGCCTCTGGGGCCAGCTTTCCTGCAGGTGGTAGCCAGTGAGGGGCAGGGCCGGCTCAGCACAGCCATCAG